>NC_080578.1:100321829-100624686 GCF_029962835.1 Magnolia sinica
GAGTTGCGTCCAACGTGAAAAGAACTTAGAATAAGTAGGAGAACGGTTTGGCGAAGCTAAATAGGGCACTTACTATTTTTGGCCGAAAACCTTGTGCACTAGTAGACATCACGACCATCTATAAATAGTAAGTTTACTATTTATAGTAAGTCATGAATTCTAGGAGTTTTAGTTGTAGTTTGATTTTGATTTCTTTCCCATTGCTTGGTACCCCTATTTAAAGGGTTGTGAACTCGTTTTTAGGTATTCATTAATCAATTTCGAATTTATTAGAATTTATTTCTATTTCTTGCTTTCTTCCCTCGTGGATTCGAGAAGTCTCTGTGAGGAGTCCAGAGAAATTCCGTGGATTCGGAATAGTCATCCTCTTGAGGAAGATGGTGCTCGACCTCATGTCCTCCCCTGTGTTAGCTTTGCAAAGCTCTCCCAATCCGTGGTCCATCATATCAACCTCTCATTGCTTTCGGATTCTGTTTAGTTTCTAGTTTGTGATTCTACCAGATTTCTTGACGCTTTGTATGTAATTCATGTTCAATAAAGGAATGAGAAATGGCTAGTATCTTCCTATTGCATTTTGATCATGAATGCATGTTTACCTATCAGTTTTTGATGGCTTGTGATTTGCTTGTTTACTTCCTAAAGCATTGATATTAATTTTGCACGCCATCCCTTTTGTCAACAGATATTGTTCTTCTCGTGACAACATGACCATCGATCAAGTTTTGCCGGTTTCACGAGGCGGTGAATGGAATTGGGAAAATCTGGTATGCTTTATAGTTTCTTGTAGCAGTTTTCTTTTCGCATTCCGTTTTCTCATTGATATACTGAGTACTGGTTGTTTATCATCATTGACATCTGAATCTAATAACCGAATATCACAAGGAATCTTAGTTTCAGTGTCAAGTATGTGGAATCTAATGCATGTAATATGTTAAGCAGATCTAGACTTTAGATTGAAGTTCTCCTTAAATGACAACAATACACTGATAACTGATAAGTGGTTTGATCAGCCCCATGTGGCCAATTGGTAAGAATTAGACCTTGAAAAGAGATGGAGAATGGAAGGTTTACTCTTGTGTTTATTCCAAAAAGGTTCATACAACCAATATTGTCATCATCGTCTAAGCCTTACCCAAAATAATTGGGGTTGGCTACGTGAATCCTTCTATGCCATTCCACTCTATCAATGGCCATAACTTCACCATATTATAGGATCAGCAAAATAAACATGAAACACAGCTATCCCCGCTCTCCCATGTTAAAATAGTTACATAACTATCTATGTCTGTGCACGTGCGCTGTGTGCTGCTCTCCCATATTAAAATAGTTACATAACTATCTATGCTCATGTACTAGTGGAATAAGTAGCTTATCTTACACAACTTACTATCCAAACGCCCTTAAATTATTTTCTTCCGGATTGCTTGTTTAAGGCATCCCTTCGTTCTTAACATTTACATTTTGTTTCAGGTTACGGCTTGTGCAAAATGCAATTCAAGAAAAAGGGTAGAAGACTCTGGAGGAAGCAAAAATGAAGCTGTTTAAGGTCCCAAGGGTCAGCCACCTATCCATCTACACCATTGCTTTTCATATATGAGAATTATTGAATGCCCCCGTGGTGCTCTCCACATCTGATGCACGCGGTGTTGTCCAAATCGTACAATTCATATCATATTCACGATTTGAAATTTATATCATATCGTATGGGCATACCATTCAAATCGTACACCCAAATTGCAAATATTAAATAATTGTACAGGATACGGATTGGCTACTCCCCCTGCCACAGCGAATGACTGGTGGTCGGTGCTCTGTGGGCCCCACAATGATGTATTTGTTTCATCCATGCCGTCCATCTATTTTAATAGATAATTTTATGCCATGAGACCAAAAATTAGTTATATCACAATCTCAGGTGGACCACATTACAGGAAACAGTGTTCAATGAAAGTCGACCATTAAAAGCTTTTTGGGGGCCATAAAAGTTTTGGATCAAGCTGATCTTTGTTTTTCCCCTTAATCTGGGTCTGTATGACCTAATCAACAGGTTGGATGTCAAATAAACAGTACACCGGTCCTTAGGAGGATTTAAATAGTGGATATCCAATCACTATTGTTTTCCTGTGGTGTGGTCCACCTGAGAATTATATCCATCTAAGTTTTGGGAAAAAGCCCTAAAATGATCTTTAAAAATGGATGAACGGAATGTATGAAACAGATACATCATGGTGAGGCCCACAGAGCACCGACCACCAGCCACGGGGCTGGTGGCAGGGGGAGTAGCCAATTGTACGATATCGTACAAATATATCCGTTTCCAATTGTACAATTATCGTACAAATTGTGTAGAATCGTACGATAATTGTAGAATTTTGTAAATGGGCCCAAAAACAATTATCGTACAATTTTTTTCTTCTTTCTTTTTATCCCTCTGCTTTTAAAGCATGAAAAAGGCTCCTTCCTATGCTTATTCATTTTTAGCTTCTTTCGATTTACCCATTTTTTATCTTTTTCTTTTTTTACCCTTTTTACCATTCTACACATGAAATGTATACAGTATGCATGTTCTCAAATGATAACATCATGAATCATGATATGCGATTATTTTTTATGGCATATTGATGGGAAATGGATTGCTGATGAGTTTTTTTTTTTTTTCCCTGATTTATTTGTATTTTTTCATATGTTTTCATTTCTTTTTAAGAAATCAGAAAAAATCTTACGATTGACGGTAGGATTTGCGATTCAATACATGATTCGACCCATATTACAATATGTGATACGATAACGACATTGGCTGTACGTGATTTGTATCCATGTGGGATATCCGGGCAGTTCATCAGGTGGGTCCACTGTGTAGACGACCTGGACCTTAAATCAGGTCAGTCGAATCACCAGGTGGGCTGCATGCATACATTGAATGTGGACACATGCAACTAATCTTAAACAGTCCATTGTTTTCTACATGCATAGTGCACTGCCTGATGAGTTGATTGCCCTAGGTTTTTTTTTTTTTGGGCCAGGTCATCAACATAGTGGGGCACGCCTGATGAATCCGTCACACATACCAGGTTGGGATGTGTGGTCACATGTAAAGGTGCGTGCATGTGTGCTTATGGCAGAGATCCTTGTGTAAGATAATCTTCACGTACTGGAAATGAGCTGCTTGCCCCAATAGTTCTAAAACTGGGTGATTCGACTCAAAACTTGGCTTAGCCAACCTGACAGGATTTCTAGTCGAGTCGCTTAGAAACTTGCTGATGATGGAGATTAGCTTCTGACTCGCTAAGACTCACTAAATCATCTTGTCAACTTGGTTGACTCGACGGGACTTGGCACGATCTGAACCAAGTCACTCGTTGAGTTAAATGTCTTTTAAACAAACACCCAAAAAAAAAAAAAAAAAAATCAAAGCGGGAGAAAGGTTTCAAACACCTGACCTCACAGCTTAGCTAGACACGCAATTACCACCTTGCCATGCATTGCTTAATCAGATTAATCCTCTATTTTATAATCATACTATCATAAACATCTGTTGTTATTCCAAACACTTCTTAGTCTAATCATTAAACATCAAGATGATTGAAGTAGAGTCTTCAGGTCAATCGGACCCTGCTAGACATCGAATTGAGTCTAGTTTTTAGGTTTTTGAACTATATATGATTACCCTTGATACCACAGGCCCCAAAAGACTTCGACATACTGGCAATACCCCTGACAACAACAGCACTACGGATGCTTAAGATGAGAAGAGGGATGTTGTCAGAAGTCTTAAATCCGACTTTTCTGGGTTACTCGACCGGTTGTGGGTTAGCCTCGACCGGTCGAGGGAGCTGCTCAACTAGTCGAGCACTGCTCGACTCAAAGTCTAACAAGCTCACCTTTTGCTGTCCGGGCCGCTCGACCGGTCATGGGGATAGCTCAACCGGTCGTAGGGGTCCCTTGACTGGTCGAGCAATTTGCATGACCAGTCGAGGTTACGCAGATTCATTTCCGGATTTAATGCGGACTACGGAAATTTGAGTCAATTTTCGCAAGGGTGCGAAAGGGAAGTTGCCTAAACTATAAATAGGTGTCCCTAGGCTTATTTAAGGTATGAGAAATAATTATAAAGCTTTCTAAAGGGGTTCTAGGGTCATTAAATGGTGTAGCAAGGGTGAGATTCGAGGTTGTTCGAATCGGGTAAGTCCTCTCTCTTTGTAATTTCTTTTCATAGTGGATTTCTGTCGCTTTATGCCATGGTTTTTTCCCGCAAGGGTTTTCCGCATTAAAACTTTGTATTCTTCTGTGATTGCTTGTTACTATTGAATTGCTATCCTAGATCTAGATCTGTGTGAATCCGCAGCTCAAATCCCCAACAAAGGATGCCTGATGAGTGGTGCCAGTACCTATCAACTCCACCTTCAGACCGCTGATGCAAACTGTCCGGACCACCCAACAAACATGTATACAGAAGGCCTGCCTGTGTATATCTAGTGTTAGGCTCATTGCGGGTCATGTCACATGGAAAGTCCGTCATGCACCCGTTCATCAATATATGTAAGTCTTGGTGCTCTCCCTCCTGCACACGAGTCCATTTCATCATTTATATATAAAAAAAAGAAAAAAAAAAGAAAAAGAAAAAAAGGAAAATCCTCATCTAATTGAACTTCTTCAAATTCATGTATATCAAGTGTACCTTGTATGATGCTACTTTGATCTCTCACCTTTACTAAATTAAATGCTATTAAGCTTTCTTAACATTTTTTACAACTTAATACTAGTATTTATCTATTCACTCGGTCAATCCCTATAAAACGGTTGATTGTGATAGTTTCAACTGTCTTTGTGATTTAAACAAACTGATAGTGTTTAATCTCATCTGGGTCTATGCGTCCATTAACTCAGGCTTTTTGCATCTTGTTTATATGGTCACCGTAACAGTTGAACACATGAGTTGTAGAACTTGGTAACTCTTACTCGTAACTCAGCTGACTCAACTGTACTCTTTGGGATTTCGAGCTAACATACTTCCTGCCTGAGAGACTCAGTACTGACTCGTCAGGTTGGCTCATCGACTTGGTGAACCCACAGCAAGGACGCACCGTCTTGGGTGAGTCCAGGGTCTCACCTGCGGTCACAGCCGAGTTGCACTCACTGAGTCTTACCTTTTCTGGACATAAATTGATACAAAAAGCAAGTTGGGCTAATTTAATGAGATCTTTCCGATAGAGAAGACCATTTGAGCAACGGATGGTCTAGAATTGATGCGATGGTCACATGGAAAAGCATGTACCTGATGGGTTCAATCCGTCCTGGTGTAACCACTTGAAGATTTTGATATTCTGATAAAAATATTTTATAATAATCATGGAGGTGGACCCGGCCCCACACCATGTGATCCATTGACGTTTATCCATTAATCTTTATTTCATTTTGCACAAATGTGTTCATGTTAATCTGATGGATTATTTATAAGACACCGTATCTCCTTATATATATAAAATTGGACAATTTGATATAAAGTAGTTTGCCCCCACACCAAAATGCTCTCTACCTCTTAGAAGGGTATACTCCAATAATGCATCCAAATGCATAAAATAGGAAAAAGGACATTACCAATGACACAGAGAGGAGAAGAACACAAGCCATTCTTACTAACAATACGTTTCTCAACTATACTTATTTGAAATTTAAAATACCAAAATTATATATATATATATATATATATATATATATATATATATATATAAAACAAATCCAAAGTCCACTAATGAGGGGATTACTGCTGCCGTGACGTCGAAGCAACCTCTTCTGATTCTTCTTCTGCTCTTCTTTTCATTCTACGTCCTCCTACTTCTTTAAAAAAAGGTAAGAGTGTTTTGGTGTTGGGATCATCCCACTCCAATGCTGAAGTCTCTCTTTCAAAGCTTTCAAAGTAACTCAGTTTATGTAGAAAGAAAATGCACAGCTAGAGGTAACAGACGAAACTCAAAACTCAGTGTGTGTTTGTTGCATCAAATATCGTGATATTTTAAGACTGCAAAATCACAAGAAATTTTAAGATGTTTGGTGCTGCCAAACGAGTATTAAAAGAAGAAAGAAAATTTAGAGAGAAAAGAAAGGGAATGAAAGAAAAAGGGGTTGAAGCGTACAAAAAATGAACTCTGATCATGCAAACACAAATTGGCTGTAACGATGGTGTGCAGAAATTTCTTGCTGGTCACAAAGCACGCGCATCTGCTTTGGACCGTCGGGGCGTTGACTTCATTGGTTAATTGCAAATTGCAACTGACCAAAGTGCAGTCGGAGGTACCAGCCAGATGTGTGTGTTCACAGAATCCAATCCCTCTATCAGATGCTTCACTTAAAAAAAATCCAACCCCAAAAATCAGTTCGAAACAAAACTTAGGTTAACCGTAGCACATGACACATTTTCGGATGGAATACTCACCGTTAAATTAAAGCAGAGGAGTGGGCTATATCCTGTTGTATATATAGAATCCAGTCCGTTCATGCAGTTTTTTGATCTATTGTTCCCCTGTTAAATTCAGAGTGGGCTTTCTCTCTCCTAGCTTGTGGGCGTTTTCTCTCCTAGCTTGTTCCCTTTGATGTTGTCTAGTTAAAACTTGGATCTGTTTCATCTTTGGGATGATTCCCTAAAACGAGCTGAAAAAACGGATGGACGGCTGCGATATACAATACATACATCAAGGTAGGCCAAACCGTAACGTCCTGGCCGACTTTGGTTGGACCCCGTCTTGACGGCCGGATCCGTCCCTGTGAGAAACAGGACACCTTTTCGAGTAATTAAAACATATATTCAAGCGACTAGCCATCGTTGAATGAAGAATCAAACGTTTCAAAATTCGGTTACTACGCACTTCTCTCTGTGGAATTATTTAATGATCTGGAAGATTTTGATAGTCTATACACGTGCACCTAAAAATGATATAATTTGGCATGCATGGGACCCACTATAGGTAGGTCATTACCCCAGTATCAAACTCATTGGATGATCCAGATGCTGATTAAATGTTTCAACCATGTTAAATACTGGCCGTTCAATAGATGCATACCAATCAGCATCCTTTTTCTATTGCTCTGAGGTAAACATTGTTGGATGCCCCATCTACCGTGCATCTCAAAGCTTAGACGGTCCGTACATAACAAGTATGGATTCATGTGCATTAACTATCACATTCTGCATGCCAGAGTATCGGAGCTTTCTATATCCTTGCGTTAGTACTTTTTCTTTACATGAGAAGTCTCAAGTCCAACGATTGGATTGTAATGTATGGTACAGACAGCTGATAAGTTCCAACCTTAATTTCTTGTGGTGCAACATCCAACACATCTAATTGGTTGGTCTCATCACAAGGATCACCTTAGGTAAAAATCCTCATCAATGGGCCACACGTATTTTACTATTTATTAATGGCTACAAATTATCATGTAACTCATGGCCACCTGATGGGGTTGATTTTTTCATAGATGATTCTCATGGTACTGTTAACCTATTGGAAGGGTTGCATTTCATATTCATTTAATAGATTGGAAGCTATCAGCTGAGTCGACCATACAGGTTGGACCAAAAGTTAGAAATTAGATGGGCTTGATAGGTTGGCTTTTTCTTGAGAGATTCAGGACTGGAGGGAAGGAAGTGGGTGGATCCCTACCTATCTCACTAACCTGATTATTTTTCTTACATCCACACTATCCATCTGTTTCTTTCTTCATTTGATTTCAGGACATGTGCCCAAAAATACAACATATCCACGTCTCATTTGAACCATGCCATGGGTAACAGTGGTGATTGAATTCCCACCATTAAAAACTACCTGGGGGCTACCTGAATGTTTATTTTCCATCCAACCTGTTGGTAGGGTCACAAAGATCTGGATGAAGGGACCACATAAATATCAGCTTGATTGAAAACTTTTGTTACCCCCCAGAAGTTTTTAATAGCAATCACCACTATTTCATGTGGTGTGGTCCACCTTAAATGTGGAACTGCTGAATTTTTGGTCTCATACACTCAACTGATCTAGAGAAACGGACAGATGGTATGGATGTAAGGCACACATATCAAGTTGAGCTCCACAGTCAGGGATCCACCGAAGCCACCCCATTTTCATTAGGTCTTTCTGCTTGTGTGATCTGTTCCTGATGATTCTAAGCCAACCTTTTCTCGGACTGATTCAGATTTGCTATATTTTCAATAGATTTTTGCATTAGCACATCACCAGTTCACAAATATTCTAACCTTGTGGGGCCGATTACTTTTTCCAGTGGTGTGTTCCACCATAGATTTGGATCTGCGTAAGTTTTGGGATAACATCCTTAAATGAGCTGAAAACACGGATGAGCAGTGTGGATATGAAATAAATTCATCAGCTTGGCCTCACATGGTTAGGGTAACTCCTAGTAAGCTGTTACCCGGCCATACAAATCTGACAGACTATCTATATATATTGAAATGGTCTCCCGCCGCAGGAGACGGTCGGATTGCCTGCAAAGGGATGGATGGCTCGGCGGGTCCCACCTCTGTTTCTGAAATCCACTCTTATCACTAGTTTCGAGGCCCCGTGTTTTTAGTGGTGGGCATTTGATGGTTGGGGTGAGCATATTCCATGTACACAATTTCCACATGAATTAGTAATATGGCTGATTTTAGGGCCTTGGTACTAACAGGGGCTGATGCATCTGATGGTATTTGAGCTATGATCCGTTCAAGAGGTATGACAGAAAAATGGTATGGATTTGATATATATAAAGTTTGTCTCACACAAAAATGCTTGTAAACTCCAATAATACATCCATATGCTAATCACTAATAATACATAAACACACAGACATAGAGAGAAGAAGAACACAAACCATTCTTACTAACAATACATCTCTCAACCATACTTGTTTGAAATTTAAAATACCAAGTTTACAAAAAAAAATAAAAAAATAAAAATCCAAAGTCCATCCTAATTTTGAGGAGACAACCGCTGCCGTGACGTCGAAGCAACCTCTTCTGATTCTTCTTGTGCTCTTCTTTTCATTCCACGTCCTTCTCGTTCTCCATCTTCTTCGTCTTCTTCGTCGTCTTCTTCTTCATCTTCTTGGTCTTCTTCTTCTTCGTCTTCTTCGTCTTCTTCTTTTTCTTTAAAAAGGGGTTGGAGGAGTGTTTTGGTGTTGGGATCATCCCACTCCAATGCATCCCACCATTCTTTGCTTCCTTCTATCTGTCCATCGTCAATAGATGTTGAGTTGCCCAAGGAAAGAGGGATCTTCTTCAGCCGAGGACAACCTGCTATAACAATCCTATTCAGGGAAGGGCAAATGATTACCTGCTTACAAATGCTTTTCAATTTCCATAAATCAGCCAAGTGAAAATCCCTCAACTTTGGGAGTACGATGGGATTGTTATTGATGCTGTTATAACCTCCTCCTTCAACCATAGCTTCTTCTCCTCCTTTTATCATGACCTCCTCCATCTCACTGCATTCTGTAATCTCGATTTGCTCAAGGCATTGGAGGTGCTGAAACAATTCAAGTGACATGAGATTCTCCAATACTTGGCATCCGAAGACAATCATGTGTGTGAGGCATGCGAATGAGCCAGGTAGCAAGACTCCCTCACACAGACCCCTCAAATTCGGAAGGTATCTTAGAGACAGTTCCCGTATTGAGGGTAACGACGTTATGGTGCTGTCGTCTCTTATTGGCAACAACCACTCCATGCTACTGTTTTCGATATCACATGTCTGTAAGCGTTGCAAGTGAGAGAGGCAGGGTAAGCTTGACAGATCGCAATCATGCATCTTCAACTCGACAATACTATCAGGAAGCACTAATGAATTACGACCAATAACAGTTCCCTCAAAAGCAGACGAAACATAAAGCTCTTTAAGGTTAACCAAACATTCCATACCATCTGGCACTTCTCTGATGTCACTATGAGTGAGGTTCAAAATTCTTAGACGCTCGAGCTTTGCTAAGGACGGTACCTCCCTTAACATCTTACAACCCCGTAGTACGAGTGCATGCAGGTTCTCCAAGTTTGAAACTGATGCTGGCAAATACTCAATCTGAGTTTCAGAGAGGTTCAAAATTCTTAGACGCTTGAGCTTTGCAAAGGACGGTACCTGCTCCCTTAACATCTTACAACCCCGTAGTAAGAGTGCATGCAGGTTCTCCAAGTTTGAAACTGATGCTGGCAAATACTCAATCTGAGTTTCAGAGAGGTTCAAAATTCTTAGACGCTTGAGCTTCGCTAAGGACGGTACCTCCCTTAACATCTTACAACCCTGTAGTAAGAGTGTATGCAGGTTCTCCAAGTTTGAAACTGATGCTGGCAAATACTCAATCTGAGTTTCAGAGAGGTTCAAAATTCTTAGACGCTTGAGCTTCGCTAAGGACGGTACCTCCCTTAACATCTTACAACCCTGTAGTAAGAGTGTATGCAGGTTCTCCAAGTTTGAAACTGATTCTGGCAAATACTTAATCTGAGTGTCAGAGAGGTCGAGAACTCTGAGGCTGTTCATGCGATTGAAGAACTCATGAGAAATGTTGCCTGAGAGAGGGTTCCTGCTCAACAACAATGTGGAGAGTTTTGGACAGTTTGGTTCGCCTGAAAGCATTTCAATTTGATTTCTCATAAATGATATTTTGTCACCATCTTCAGGAAATTCTTCTATACCAATTGATCCCCTTATTCGGATCCCAGCCTTGCCCACAAACCGAGGGCTCTTCCTTGTAATGCCGATGGCCAAATCTCTTATTAAATCATGCATTATTACACTAGAAGGAGACCTCCTTACCAACATACAAACATCTATTAGTCCATTTAATATTGTGTGGCCTTTGTCGACTTCCGTTTCCCAGTCTCCCATATCTATCAATCCCTCTGCCATCCAATAATTTACCAGCTCTTCATCCCCAATTTCGTAGTCCTCTGGAAACAAAGCACAATACAAGAAACAAGATTGAATCTTCTCATATTTTAATCGATCGTAACTAAATTTCAAAATTTGAAAAACTTTATCATCCATGCCTTCGATCTCCATCGTCGAGCATTTTAATTCCTCTAATGCATTTCTCCATTCTCTAATGTCATTCTTTTCTCTCATTGCACTTGCTACTGTGATAATTCCAAGTGGCAAACCAGCACATTCTTTAGTGACAAGCTTCGCAATTTGTTCTACCTCAGAAGAAAGCACCGCATTAACCCCAAGCCTTTCTTTGAACAATTCCCATGCTTCTTCTGTCGAGAGAACCTCCACTTCAAACATTTTTTGGCAGTTCATGCCTCGGCACACATTTTTTGATCGAGTAGTCAATACTATTTTGCATGCATTGTCCTCGGTAATCCCTACCCTTTCCAACGGAAATGACTTCCACACATCATCAAAGATGACAACGAGCTTCTCCCTATGCTTCAAAGCCTTAGACAATTTCATGGACCTTCTCATTTCATCGTGTTCATTGGAAAGATCTAATCTTATTGCTTCTGCAATACTACTTTGCAGTCTCTCAATAGTAAAATCATTAGAAACCGTCACCCAAATAGCAATGCCAAATATTCTAGAGCTCTTTATTCTATTGTAGATGTGGGTCATGATGGTCGTCTTGCCCACGCCCCCCATACCATAGACACCAATAATTCTGGCCTTATGATTAATTAATGAATCCCAAATCTGTTCAAAATTTCTTTCGGCTGTCACTCTACCTACCAGCTTCATCGTCGGCATAAATTCCATTTCAGGTAATAGATCAGCAAGTAACCCTTCTGAAAATCGACATTTCTCCTTAAACTTCACCACCTCTTCAATCTTCTTTATGACAAGATTTCCCAATGCTACACGTGAGCGTAAGAAATCTCTCCCTACTTCTTTACAATCCTCTTCTATCTTAGTCATTTGGCTAGTAATCTTTTCCACATTTTCCAGCCATAAACTCACCTCTGCCTTTGGCTTCTTTCCATCCACTACCTTAGCCGTGTTGAGTGAAATAATTACATCGGTCTGTCGGCTACCCAACTCCTGCATTTCGGTTCTCAGAAGATCAAGATTATCTTCGAGGCTTCTAGAGTTGATGTATTGAGTCCATGCAATCCTGGCAATCTCCGGGATGAATTCCATAGCCACTCCTACAATAGCAATTAGGAATTTTAAAATTAACAATTATTGAGCCATAAAATAAATTAGGGCTTGTTTAGTTGCACCACATTTCATGAAAATTTGTACACATCGTAGTTAAAAAACCTAGAAACTCGACTAGACTTGATGTTCATTTGTACAGGTTAACTTGGAGACTCAACCCAACTAGACTTGGAATTTAATAATTATATATATATATATATATATATATATATATATATATATATATATATATATATATATATATATATATATATATATTATATATATATTTCCAAGTCTAGTTTATATAAAGAAAATTTATAAAATACTACCCCATTAATATTGTATTTACATCCCGATATATTTTTAAATTATCCTTTCATTAAAGCTACCTCATTAATTAATATAAATTTCGAAGCAATTAATACTTTCGTCTGTTTTAACAAGAATTTTTACCCCAAAATTCCTTGCAACTGTTAATTTTACCAAAAGATCTCGTATTTACGAAAGCATGCTTATGAACCTATTACTGAGAATAAAAAACTAATTTCCCCTTATTTCTATAATGGTGTGGGAAATCGAATCTAATCCGCATGTGCAATGAAGCTCGTGTACATACCATAGTCAAGTTAGTCCCACCTTGTACATAGTTTCCAATAAAAAGAGTTGTCTTATTGAATGTTAACATGCGGCCCCAATATTGAATGAATGCAAACACGAATATTAGCTCGATTCAAAGCTTCTATGGTGCCCAGGAAGTTTTTAATGATCAGGGTTGGATTCCTCCAGTATGGTCAATTTGAGGCTTGGATCTGCGTAATTTTTGAGATCATGCTCTAAAATTATCTGATAAAATGGATGGATGGTGTGAATAAAACACATACATCAAGGTGCCTGGAGAGAGTCTGTGGGGACACAGCAGGATGCAATCCACGTCGCTATTCAGGGGCACCGCTTGGTGGATCCCTGATTGTGGGCCCACGTGGAAGTATGTGTCTTAAATCCACAACGTCCATTTATTTTGCCAGCTTATTTCAGGGTATCAGTCTAAAAATTCAGTAGATTCAATGTTATGAAAAATGTTTGGTTAAAAAATATTTTAAATAAAAAGCATACATATAAATATATAAAGTATTTATGATTTTTTTATTTTTTATTTTTATTTTTACATTTAGGGAATAGTACCTTGTCGGAGAGTATTGAAGAAATTTTATCTTAATAAGTAGGGTGACCAGTATTCTAATATTTGCTTGGTGAGATAGAGTTGTAGCAAGAATTGCATGTTTGTCATTTATCCACCATCCATTTTACTGTACGAGCTAAAAAACCATTTTGCCATATCATTTTATGGTAACAGCTAAAAAATGAGGCAGATCCAAGGCTCAAGTGGACTGCGTGGTGGGATTAAATTCTTACTTTAAAAAACTTATTAGAGCCACAAAAGCTCTGAATAAAGCTGTTATTTGTGTTTTCCTCTCATTCGGTTCCATATGATCCTATGAACAAGCTGGATGGCAAATAAACATCAAGGTGGGCTGTGGGAAAGTCTTGATGATGGGCATCAATGAAACCACTGCTTAAATGTGTTGTGGTCCACTTGAGCCTTGGATTTTCTTCACTTTTTATACTAAGTAACATAAAAAGATGGCAAAATGGACGAACTGTGTGGATAAAAGCCATACACCACAATGGCCAGTCGGTTTAGCCTGTCCAGAGGTCAGAATAGGAGTAGTATGCGATCTGCGTCCGCATGTTATCAGGTTAAATAAAGCTTGACTTTCATTCCAAGCTGGGAAAATCTTTGATATTGATATTCCGACAGAGTGGGACCGATGACATGCAGTCACTTGAAAATTACTTAAGAAATTACATACGTGGCATACGAGTAATCAAATCCCATGCTGCCACATGTGTGGTGTGTATAGATCTTTATTGCACATGCATGTGCACTATATATATATATATATATATATATATATATATATATATATATATATAAAGGAAAATTTATAAAATACTACCCCATTAATATCGTATTTACATCTCAATATCTTTTTAAATTATCCTTTCATTAAAGCTACCTCATTAATTAATATAATTTTCAAAGCAGTATTTTAGTCTGTTTTCTCTCATTTCTGTTTAGGTACTTCATAGAATAACAAGGAGTTTTACCCCAAAATTCCTCATAACTGTTAATTTTAACATGAAGATTTTGTATTTACGAAAGCATGCTGGCAAACCTATTAATGATAATAAAAAAACTAATTTCCCCTTATTTCCATAATGGCGTGGGAAATCGAATCTGATCTGCATGTGAATGAAACTCATGTACACATCACATATATGCCTGATCTAAACGATCAATCAAGTTAGTCCCACCTTGTACATAGTTTCCAATAAAAAAAAGAGTCGTCTGATTGAATGCTAACATGTGGGCACTAATATTGAATGAAGGAAAAACACGAATATTAGCTTGATTCAAAGCTTCTATGGTGCCCAGGAAGTTTTGAATGATCAGGATTCGATCCCTTTAGTATGGTCAACTTGAGGCTTGGATCTGTGTAATTTTTGAGATTATGCTCTAAAATTATCTGATAAAATGGATGGACGGTGTGGATAAAACATATACATCAAGGCGGCCCAACAGAGCCCATGCCTAGAGAGAGTCTGTGGTTACACGACAGGATCCAATCCTCGTCGCTATTCAGGGGTGCCGCTTGGTGGATACCCTGGATCTGCAGAGGAGGGTGGATCCGTGACTGTGGTCCCACTTGGATGTATGTGTCTTAAATCCATGCCGTCCATTCATTTTGCCGTATCATTTTAGGGCACGAGTCTAAAAATTCAGTAGATTCAATGTTATGGAAAATGTTTGGTTAAAAAATATTTTAAATAAAAAAAAAGTATATATATAAATCTATAAATTATTTGTGATTATTATTATTATTATTATTATTTACATTCAGGGAATAGTACTGTGTCGGAAAGGATTGAAATTTTATCTTAATAAGTAGAATGATGAGTATCATGATATTTGTTTGCTTGCTGAGATAGAGTTGTAACAAGAATTGCATGTATGTCATTTATCCACCCATCCATTTTACAGCAAGAGCTTAAAAGCCATTTTGCCATATCATTTCATGGTACGAGCTAAAAAACCATTTTGGCATATCATTTTACCGTGCTAGCTAAAAAATGAGGTAGATCCAAAGCTCAAGTGAACCTCACGGTGGGATTAACTTCCTACTTTTAAAGCTGAAATTTGTGTTTTCCTCTCATTCGGGTCTATATGATCTTATGAACAAGGTGGATGACAAATAAATATAAAGGTGAGGCCGGGGAAAGTCTTGGATCTCAATGGAACCACTGCTTAAATGTGTTGTGTTGCACTTGAGCCTTGGATTTGCTTCACTTTTTAAGCTCATGACATAAAAAGATGGCAAAATAGACCAACCGTGTGGATAAAGCCATACATCACAATGCCCATCGGCTTAGCCTGTCCTGAGCTCAAAATAGGGGGTTAGTATGCGATCTGTGTCCGCATGTTGTTAGACTAAATAAAGCTTGACTTTCCTTCCAAACTTAGAAATCTTTGATATTGATATTCTGACACAGTGAGACAGATGACATGGGGAACGGATTGACTACTCCCCCTGCCACCCGCCAATGGCTGGTGGTCGATGCTCTGTGGGCCCCACCATGATGTATGTGTTTCATCCATGTTGACCATCTATTTTTATAGATCATTTTATGATATGAGACCAAAAATGAGGTTTATCCCAAACTCAAATGGACCACATTACAGAAAACAGTACTGTTGAATGAACATTAACCATTAAAAACTTTTTGGAGGCCATAAAAATTTTGGATCAAGTTGATCCATGTTTTTTCCCTTCATCTGGGTCTTTATGACCTAATCAAAAGATTGGATGTCAAATAAACAGTACATTGGGACTTAGGAGAATTTTAATGGTGGATATCTAATCACTATTGTTTTCCTGTGGGTGGTCCACCTGAGATTTATATTCCTCTCATTTTTGGTATCAAGCTCTCAAATGATCTTTAAAAATGGATGAATGGAATGGAAGAAACACAAACATCATGGTGGGCTTAGAGAAGTGCCCCATGTTAAAAGTTAGGATGTGTATAACCCAAGGGAGAAAATCTCCCTGGCAGGGGATAATTTTAGATTACAAAAATAATAATCACTGAGCGCATTCTTCATTCTCCATTAAGCTAGACTCCCATCACGGAAAATTTTCAACATAAAACCGTAGAGCGTTTTCCTTCTTATGCATTAACAAACAACACTAAACATGGAATATTTTCCAAATTCCAAGTTAACTACAAAAATTCAGTATTAACAAACAGGCCCTTAGTAAAGCCAATTACTTCTCCATTTTTATGCTCTTTTCAAAATTAGGAAAGCTTATTATTATTATTATTATTAAAAGACATACATACCAAAAAAAAAAAAAAAAAACTTTCAATGTATTAGGCAAGGATCGGAAAACTATAGATTACAAGGGTTCAGATTTTGCCCTTACTCAAGAGAAAACAGTGGAAGGTTGATTTTGCCACCTGCCCAGGATAAAACAAAGAAATGTACCATGTGATCTTTTTGTACAACAAAAAATCATAGCACACTTATCAAGTGGGCCACACATGCAAGACTAATCTAAAAAAATAAATTTAAAAAAAATAATAAATAAATCAAAGTAGCACACCCATTAAGTGAGCCAGACAAGCACGACTAATCTTAACTATTCTTGCAGCCTAACTTTTATAATGCAAGTTTTGATTTACTTTATTAGTGGACCAACATTACCATGGTCCATGGTATAGCCTATCTGATGAATGGTTCAGATATGTCATGGGCCACCAATAAACACCACTAGATTTCTACACAATTCGGCATCCTTTCTTTAAATGTCTGTTTGGTTACATCCATGTTAGCTGCTGTTTTTAGCTGATAGAAGCAAATAAGCTACTTATTAGATACAAGTTGGTTTGGTAAGCACCCTTATAAAAGTAAGGTTTTGCTTCTTTCTTTTTTTTTCCTTCTTGTTTTTACTTTCTCGGTCTCCCTCTCTTTCTCACCTCCACATGATGGGAGATCCATATCTAAGGTTGATCTACATTGATGGGGTTTTCCTCCTCAGTTCAGAGGAGAGATAGTGCAACCGGTTGAAAATCGGAGTGTTTCACCGCGTTGTTCGACCAGTCGAGTGAACAGTGTGCTCGACTAGTCGAGGGTCACTCGACTTAAAGTCCAACAAACTCAGTGAATAGAGGTTACGCAGATTCACTCCGAATTTTGTGCAGACTGCGTAAATTTGAGGTGATTTTCAAAGAGATGCGGAAGAAAGTTGCCTAAACTATAAATAGAGGTCCCTAGGGCTTTTCTAGGGCATCAAAAAGGGTATTCTAAGGGTTTTTCAAGACCAAGGTGAGAGAGAGAGAAAGGGAGAGAGAGGACGCTTGTGGAAGGGAGAATTTGCCATCGACGTCTCAACGCTTCTACGTCCTCGTGATTAGTGAGATCTTTCCATTTTTATTTTATTCTCTTATTGTTCATCTGCTCTTGCATAAGTGAAGAAGGTTTGATCCAAGCAGTGTGTGCTTGTGATTGGTTGTAACGTTCTACTTCATAGTGGATTATTGCTCTGAACTAGGTCCCGTGGTTTTTACCTCTTTGAGAGTTTTTTACGTAAAAATCTCTTGTGTCGTGTGGTTTGTGCTTTGATTTATTTCATTGCTTTATTATCCCATAATTCTAGTGTTTTTGGGAAGCTAGATCCTAAGGTTTTGTGCAAAGGCCCCTAATAAAGTGGTATCAGAGCTAAGTTTATTGAACGGAGTGAGATCGATTTTGAATTATGGAAGGTGACTCATCAAGAATGATTAGTCTCAGTGGTTCTAATTGGACCATATGAAAGGCTAAGACGGAAGACTTGCTTTGTTATTCAAGGCATATCAGCAAAGTCAAAGGATATGACAGATGACGCTTGAAAGAAATTGGACCGGTAGGCGGCGGAATTTATTAGACAATGGTTAGACGATTCCGTATTCCACCATGTGTTTACGGAGACCTCAACCGCTAGCCTATAGCTGAAATTGTAAGGGTTGTATGAGAGGAAGACAGCCGATAATAAAATTTTTCTGATAAGACGAATTGTGAATCTCAAATTTAAAGATGGCGGTTTCGTGGCTGAGCACATGAATGAAGTCAGCAATATATTGAACCAACTCTCTGCTATGAAGATGGTCATGGACGATGAATTACAGGCTTTGCTATTACTCAGTTCGCTGCTTAATAGTTGGGAGACATTAGTGGTGTCACTAAGTAACTCCATGCAGACGGAAAGGTGTCCACAGGTAACTAGTTGTCTCTTCAATGAGGAGACAATGAGGAAGTTTCAAGAGTTTATTCAGCAAGAGGCCCTTGTGACACAAGAACGAGGGAGAGGAAAGAACAGAAAGGGTGGGAAGCCCCGAGATAAATCAAGAGGCAAGTCGAGTACCAGAAAGGACATTGAATGCTGGAATTGTGGCAAAAAAGGCCACTATAAGCATGAATATCGTAAGATTAAGAACAACAAGAAAGGAAAATGAAAGGAGAAGGAAGATAAATGAGATTCCATTGCGGTCGCTTCAGATGGCGACGTTGTAGTTATTCTTTCTGCAGATTATTATGTTTGTCTCACGGCTACGAGTTAGGACACCGACTGGGTGATAGACTCGGGAGCCTCATTTCATGCGACTCCACGCAGGGACTTCTTCACAATCTACAAGTCAGGTGACTATGAGACCGTGAAGATGGAAAATTCTAGCATATCGAAGATCCTACGAGTCGGTGATATTTGTGTGAACACCGATGTGGGTTGCACATTGGTTCTCAGGGATGTGAGGCATATCCCAGACCTTCGCCTCAACTTGATGTCAACGGGAAGGCTGGATGATGATGGCTTTAAAAGCCATTTTGCTGGTAGGCGTTGGAAGCTCATCAAGGGTTCGTTGATCGCAGCCAGAGAAAAAAATTGTTACACCCTATACAAGGTAAGTGTTGGTGTGTGCAAGAGTGAGTTAAATGCAGTGGAAGATTCAACTATTGACATGTGGCACAGGTGTCTAGGCCACATGAGTGAAAAAGGGCTTCAGGTACTAGCAAAGAAGCAGCTCCTTCCAAACGTGACAGGTATACCTCTTAAAACTTGTATTAATTATTTATCAAGGAAACAGCATAGAGTTTCATTTGTTAAATATGCTTCTCATTTTAATAAAGCGCATGTATTAGATTTGGTTTATTCTGAGTTTGTGGTCCTATAAGGACAAAAACCTTGGGTGGGGCATTGTATTTTGTCACTTTTATAGATGATGCATCTAAGAGGGTTTAGGTTTATACTTTGAAATCAAAGGACGAGGTCTTTGGTGTGTTTAAACTCTTTCATGCTATGGTCAAGAGAGAGAGAGACAGGTAGATCATTGAAGTGCATTCGCACTGACAATGATGGTGAATACATGGTGACTTTCATGAGTATTGTAAGTCCCTGGATATACGGCATGAACAAACGGTTCTCAAGACCCCCCGACATAATGGTGTGGCTGAGCGAATGAATCGCACCATTGTAGAAAGAATCGGATGCATGTTATCCCATGTAAAGTTGCCTAAGATGTTCTGGGGAGAAGCAATGCACACGGCGATGTATTTGATAAACAGGTCTCCATCAGCCCCGTTTAATGGAGAAGTACCTGAGAAGGTGTGGACTGGACATGATCCATCGTACAGTCATCTCAGGGTGTTTGGATGTAGGGCATCCTTTCACATACCAAAAGATGAGAGGTCCAAGCTTAATATGAGGATCAGGCAGTGTATGTTCTTGGTGTATGATGATGAAAAGTTTGATTATAGATTGTGGGATCCGACCGAGAAAAAGCTTGTTAGGAGCAAAGATGTAGTTTTCTTTGATGATCAGTGTATAAAAGACATTGGTAAGCCAGAGAAGAACCAACCTAGTTCAGGTGAGCTAGAGGATATGGATCCGGTTATTCTTCCTATGGTGCTTGATAATGGGGGAGTACAGCAAGGTATAGAGGACGATGGAGTTCCTACAGAAGATGGACCGGGGGAGAAGCCCCCACTTGGTCCACCTGTTGAGCCACAGGTGAGAAGATCATCTAGGGATAGACAGTCGTCCAAGAGGTACTCGCCGCATGAGTATATTATGCTTAATGATGGGGGAGAACCAGAAAATTATTCTAAGGCCCAAACCGACGAGCATAAGGGGGAGTGGTTGAAAGCTATGCAAGAGGAGATGAAATCCTTTCATAAGAACTACACCTATGATATGGTGAAACTTCCTGAGTAACAAGTGCGTGTTCAGAAAGAAGATTGAGTAGAAGAATTCATAGACAAGGTTCAAGGCCAGACTTATGGTGAAAGGGTTTGGTTAGATGAAAGGCATAGACTTCGAGGAGATATTCTCACCAATGGTGAAGATGACATCCATACAGGTATTGGTTGGGTTGGCGGCTGGCATGGATCTGGAGATAGAGTAGTTAGATGTTAAAACTGTCTTTCTCCATGGTGACCTGGAAGAAGAGATCTACCTGCACCAACCAGAGGGGTTCAAAGTCAAGGGCAAAGAGCATATGGTGTGTAGGCTAAGAAAGAGCTTGTATGGGTTGAAATAAGATCCATGACAATGGTATAAGAAGTTCAATTCATTTATGTTGAAGCATGGGTATGACAGAACAGAGTCAGACAACTGTGTGTTTACGCGCAAGTTCTCAGATGGTGATTTCTTAGTTCTGTTGTTATATGTTGATGACATGCTCATCATGGAAAAAGACATCAAGAAGATTGACAGGCTGAAATAGGAGTTGGGTAAGTCGTTTGTGATGAAAGACTTAGGCCCTGCTAAATAGATCCTAGAAATGGAGATAACTCGTGATAGAAGTAGCAGGAAGCTTTGGTTGTCATAAGAGCAGTATATTAAGAAAGTCTTACAGCAGTTCACTATGAATGCAGCAAAACCGGTCAGTACTCCACTGGATGATCACTTCAGATTGAGCGACAAGTAATGTCCCAAGACGAAGGCAGAGGTGGATGAGATGCAGAAGATACCATACGCGTCGGCAGTAGGAAGTTTGATGTGTGCTATGGTGTGTACACGCCCAGACATAGCATATTCGATTGGTGTTGTCAGCCGATTTCTTGTCAATCCTGGTAAAGAATATTGGGCAACGGTGAAGTGGATACTGCGGTATCTAAGAGGCTTATCCAGGTAGAACCTATGCTATGGTGACAGAAAACCTGTGTTAGCGGGCTACAGAGATGCAGATATCGTAGGTGACATAAACTCCAGGAAGTCTACATCGGGGTCCATGTTCACGTTTGCAGGGGGAGCCGTCTCTTGGCAGGGCAAGCTACAGAAGGTCGTAGCATTGTCGACAACAGAAGCCAAGTACATTGCAGTCAAAGAAACATGTAAAGAGATGCTTTGAATGAAGAGATTTTTATAGGAACTTAGCCTAAAGCAGGAGCAGCACGTGATCTATTGCGATAGTCAAAGTGTTATACACTTGAGCAAGAATCTAAGTCAGTATTCCAAGTCGAAGCACATATAGATTCGGTATCACTAGATCAGGGATACTTTAGAACAGAAGGTGTTACAACTTGAGATAGTCCACACGGATGATAATGGGTCAGACATGATGACCAAGGCTTTACTCAAGGGCAAGTTTGAGGTTTGTAGAAATCGGGCTAGCTTGAAGAAGTTGAATTCCTCCTGAGTAGAAAAGGGAGAGATTTGATAGGGTTTTCCTCCTCAGTTCAGAGGAAAGAGTGCAGCCGGTTGAAAATCGGAGTGTTTCACCGCGCTTTCGACCAGTCGAGTGAACAGTGCTCAACCAGTCGAAGGTCACTCGACTCAAAGTCCAGTGAGCTTAGTGAACAGTGCTCGACCAGTCGAGGACCTGGCTCGACCAGTCGAGTGAACAGTCTCAACCAGTTGAGGACTCTGCTCGACTAGTCGAGGTTACGCAGATTCATTCCAGATTTTGTGTGGACTGCGTAAATTTGAGGCGATTTTCAAAGAGCTGTGGAAGTAAGTTGCCTAAACTATAAATAGAGGTCCCTAGGGCTTTTCTATGACATTGAGAAGGGTATTTTAAGGGTTTTTCAAGACCAAGGTGAGAGAGAGAGAAAGGGAGAGAGAGGAAGCTTGTGGAAGGGAGAATTCGTAGTCGACGTCTCAGCGCTTCTACATCTTCGTGATTGGTGAGATTTTTCCATTTTTCTTTTATTCTTTTATTATTCATCCACTCCTACATGAGTGAAGAAGGTTTGATCCAAGCGATGTGTGCTTGTGATTGGTTGTAACATTCTACTTCATAGTGGATTGTTGCTCTGAACTAGGTCCCGTGGTTTTTACCTCTTTGAGAGTTTTCTATGTAAAAATCTCTTGTGTCATGTGGTTTGTGCTTTGATTTATTTCATTGCTTTATTATCCCATAATTCTGGTGTTTTTGGGAGGCTAGATCCTAAGGTTTTGTGCAAAGGCCCCCAACATGCATGATAGACGGCCTATTTCGAAGGTGGGGCTCACACGATGGACAGATAACATCAAAGTGAGGATCCACATGATATGTAGTGGACATTAAAGGTGGACCCCACATGATGTATAATTAACAATGATATTGGCCCCTCATTATGGATGACCCACATCAAGGTGGACCATTACACACAATGGATGGTCTGAAGCCAATAAATTCGTCGATTACGTAAATCTCGAGTCTAACTTTATAATTTGTTTATCTAGGGCCCAAATCTAGTTGATCTATTACTAACAAATCAAGGCAACTGTAACTAAATAAAGACCTACCTAAAGTTGAGACAACTAGGGGTTGGATCTTAAGTAACAAACTAAACTGACCAAGTATCATTTAAGACTAAGAACCGATGGTTTAGAGTTATTATAATCAAATCGTCATATCTGCTAGTTGCGAATATGTCACACTATGAACTTAGCTAATCCAAACCATAATAATTATGCACAAGAAATCTTACTACCCAATTTATTATAGAAATACTTTGATTATCCGAACAAGCTCTAGACCGCTTGTTAGTGGGCCACTGAACCTAAGACTATAAAAAGACGTTCTTTTTAGTGGGCTTAATGTCCATCGTGACACATCGAGCTGAGGTCGACTTAGAGTCACAAGGTGAGTGCTTGGATTGTGCGAATACCTTAGATGGAAATATGGAACTTAAGTAAAACTAGCTACTTTGTTCTTTTATGAAATTGTAGCTTTTGGACCATCGATTCATGGCCAAAGTCGGGGTACCGACTAAAGATATTTTTCCACACATATCCATATAGCCGCAGCCCCGATCGACCATCGGTGACCATCAACAGACTTCTGATTATACTTATCGATTGACACATCTAAATGGCGGGCCGGTTATATCCATATGTAGATTATCATTAGGGTTAACTATCCTATGGTGATATCGAATGTACACCCCATAGTGGGCCTTAGAGGTTAGAAACACTCTCCTATAGGGCTAGTATAATTAAACCTAGCCCTTAGGGCTATTTTCATAACTTATGGAACTATATAAGGCCTTTACTTGGGCACCCCATCTCTCCATATGAATTTTTTCCAAGAATGAGAAAAAGAAAGAGAGGATGAAAATCTTAGAGTGTTTTTTATGGATTCCCTTCGATCAAACCTTAGCTTCGACGTTCTCCTCCATTGAATCCATCACACTCACGATTGAGAGGTAAGAAACAAACCTTACTTCCCAACCTAGGCTTTCTAGGTTAAATTGCATGGATCTCACGTAGTTTCTTTGAAATTGGTGTAGGAATTATTTTCTGCCAAATCCCTAACCTTAGGAGCTCAAAATCAGAGTTTTCTTCTTAAAGTTGCAGATCATTATCCCTAGGTTTCCTTTTATCGACCCCTGAGGGACCAGTTAATGATCACTTGTGGTGAACGCTTACATCGATTCATTGCATATTTTCATTTTGAGTTTAATTGCAACTTGTATCGTTAACTGCCTATTGAGATTCACATGTTTGATAAAATTACTGATTAATTGAATGTACCTCTTCATTGATGCTTACATGCTTGATGGAATGCTTAAGTAGAAGTGCGATTCTAATGCTGCTCACATGCTCGATATGATGTCTAAATGGATGTGTAGTTCTATCAGTACTCATCATGAGTTTGACAAAATGCCTGAGTGGTTATGTTGTTGATTCTATGCTAGGACAATATGATAAACTGCTAAACTGTAATGACACTTTAGTTAACTATAATGTCGGGAAAGTCGGCTAACCGCCTAGACTAAGGGGTGGCCCAATTTAAATCGCCCACTCTTGACTTGTTCGGTCGACCCGGGTTGAACATGGACGACCGACAGTAGCTGGACTGCACGGGATGCTCGCACCCAATGCTAGTCGAGTCGGAGTGCCCCAAGTCGATAGAACCAACCTAAAAGTCGACTGACCGCTTATATTTGCAATGTATGACAACATCGAACAGAATTTAAGATACCCCGTTCCCATTAAATGAGTCTACTTATAACCATTAGTGGTATGATCCACAAGACTCATGGGCCGAACATGGTAGTATGGGACACCATGTCCGAGCTGTCGACCTACACTGGAGTGACGAGCCTCCCTGTAGTGACTAATGAGCAACTAAGAGGCAATGAGCCTAGTACATCAAACTATAATGATGCTACAACCGCTCCACATTTTTGTTTGGGTGACGACTCTTATATCATTTGTGAGCGCCCTCCACCCGTCAATGGGTCGCCTAACCCTGTGCGTCTGGACTGTGTTATCCGGGTCCTTAGTGATCAGTCGGGCTAATGTTATCCTCACATTGATTGGAGAGTTGTCGTCTGGGTGGTAAACCTGAATATGGATCAAGGGACACATGTAAGGAGCCGCTTCGGCCATCCCGAGCCTTGTGATTAGTTAAGATCATGATAAAATGAGGGTACCCTAACTTTCCTAATATGCCGGATGAATTGAACCTAATAACTACTCAACTAACATGCGTATTTACCGTATTGCATTAGATAGGACTTACAATTTAGCGTTGGGCTACCTGTGAGGTGTTAGTATATACGAAATAGACGTTGAAGTCGCTTGGGAGGGAGTGTTGTTTGGAAAGAGCATGCATCATGTCATATCTTTATATGCGCATTTAACAAAAGTATTTAGGAACTGTTTGATTTCTTGTTTTATCATTACCTGCGTTAATTGGGTTGATAACATGTGTAACTTAGAACTAATGGAACCATTGATTTAGTTCCTCACTCCCACATGGGACGATGTTTTAAAACACCAATCAGGTGATATTATCGATGCAGGTATTATCAAGATCTCAAACAGGTAGGCTTAGAGTGGCTTGCACCACCGACGTTATGTTTTAGAGGATTGGACAAAACCGAAAACTTTTCACTTTAATCATTTTGGGTATGTATATTATTGCTTATATAATTCCCATTTGAGCGGACACCATAATTAAATTGTACTTTGATGATTAGCCTTATATTTATTTATTTTTGTTATCTTTATCTCGTTTTGGATCCGCTAATTTAAATTGTGCTACTCTGATTACTTGTGTGTGAAAGGAATGTGAATCAGAACAAGGTTACACGTCCATTTTTATTTGGTTCACACCCAGTAACTCAGGATCGGGGTCTCTATACTTGAGTGCCAATTTTCGAGGCGTGACGACTGCTTATAGCTCAAGCTCATATATTGACTATTTCTTTTGGGTTTCGCTTAGCTTCTCATTGTCGAAGGCCACCGGCCTTCCTTCATTTGATAAGACTCATCCAACTCTGACATATGAGGGGTCACACTCAACCTTAAATAGGTTGTTTATATTAGGAAGAACCAAGATCAGTGTTGTGGACAATCGATGCTTGAGTTAGTAAATCTCTTTTCAACCTCATTAGTCCACCGAAATGACCATTTTTCATGTAATCTGTAATAGGTGCAACTATAATACCAAAATTTCATACGAATCTATGATAGAATGTCGCTGACCCGTGGAAACTCCAACTTCATGAATGTTTGTCAGAATTGGTCATTCCTTGATGGCTCGCACCTTTTTATCATCTACATGGATGCCCATGGACGTCACAACAAATCATAAGAACAACAAGTTGTTCATTAAAAAACTATACTTCTTCAAGTTAAGGTATAACTTGTTAACTACTAAGACTTGTGGTACCTACATGAGATAATCCATGTACTCTGTCTAACCTTGGCTATATATCTGGATATCATCAAAATATACTTTCACAAACCAGCCAATGAATGGCTTCAACACTCGATTCATCAAGCGCATAAAAGTGCGTAGTGTGTTCGATTGACCGAAGGGCATGACCAACCCTTAGTTTTGAACGCTATTTTTTACTCATCAGCAGGTTGGATACAATTCTAATTGTACCTGCTCCTTATATCTAGTTTAGAGAACACATTAGCACTTTCAAGCATATCAAGCATGTCCTCCAACTGCAGTATCAGGAATCGATATTTAATGGTAATCTTATTAATTACCTGTCTGTCGACACACATATGCCAGTCCCATCTTTCTTTGGCGTTAACAAAGCTGGTACAATGCATGGGCTCATGCTCTCTTTTAAAAGACCCTTATAGATCAATTCCTCCACATGACTTTGAAGTATCTCACACTCTTTTAGACTTATCCGATAGTGAGGGCGGTTGGGCAAGCTAGTCACATGGACAAGGTTTATGTAATGTTAGATATTATCCCACATTGGGAATATCCATCAGGTAACTCTTCAAGCCATATTTATTTAAATTCATTCAGCGATGTCCTTAAACTTGGAGGAATGTCTAAGGGCTCCAATTCCTCAATCCTTACCACCATAGCGTACACCTCGTTGGTTTCCTTGAATTTCTCCACGAAATTTCGAATGGTTAAGAGGGAACTCCCCTCCAATTTAGAAGCACCGGGGTGATTCTCTGGTACCATGGGGGCAAGGATCGTCTTGTGACCTTCATTGACGAAGACATATACATTATCTTGTCCTCAATGAATCGTATCACAATTCGATTGCCATTGTAAAACGAGTAACATATGACATGTATTCATGTCGACCACGTCACAAAGTACTTGATCTTTATAATTCATACTAGTTGAAAACGAGACAATGCATTATTCAGTTACCTTGATCTTGTTCACCTTTTTTATCCAGCCAATTGAGTATGGGAATGATGTTTTGTCGTATGTTGCCATAACTTATTCACCATCACCTTTAAGACGATATTCTTGCTACTGTCACTGTCTATGATTATATCACAAACCTTGCCGTTGATGGTACACAATGTGCAGAATATATTGTGTCATTGCAGGTGCACCTCCTTCTTTAGTGTGTATAATAACCGTCTCATGACCTAGGATTCACCATGATCCTCGACAACCATCTTTGTCACCGGCTCCTTCTTCGACGGATTGTTCATTCTTATCAAATCCAGGGCCTTCTTCACTGCCTCAGCTTCAACGCCCCCTTTGTTAATGGTTAAGTGGGCTACAGGGCGTTAAGGGCAGGTGTTCGATAAGTGGCCCGGTTGGCCACAATGAAAACAATGGTTGAGCCTTGGCTAACCATAAGGATTTAGAATCCTTCTCGGACTCGCTACCGTAGGCGCTGCATGTTTAGGCCTAGATGGACTACTCCTCGTGTCATAGTTTGCGGTCGTAAGGATGCCTTCCTACTAGTTCCTTTCATTTGGTCAGCGCCAATCCTGGGTGGGACTCGTCATGGAGGCTCGAGTTGAATGATAAGGCCGAGTAGGACTCTTGTAAGGTGCGTTTTTTTTCTACCTGCCAATTGAACCGCTTCATTTACGATCCTGACCGGATGCATTTGAACTCGGTCCTAAATTATCGACCGTAAACCGCCTATGAACGGAGTTAACTTTTATGATTCGGTCTCCGACAAATCATTCAACGTTGCCAACTGCTAGAATTCTTCGGTGTAATCTGTGAAGGTCTGATTTCCCTATCGGTAAATTTGGTATTGCTAGAACAACACCTGCTTATAATCATTGGGGAGGAATTGTATCGAAGAAGGCGTCTTATCCACAACCATGATCAGATGTGCACCTTGTTCTATCGGGCACTTAAGAGTTGTAATTGTTCCTACAATGCAGAAGCACCAGATTTCAATTTTAACGCGACCAACTTCACTTTCTTTTCTTTTGGCACGTTCATGTAATTAAAACTACTCTACTTTGACAGACAAATCGAGGAAGTCTTCTATACACATAAGCCATTAAAATTGGAAAGTTTAGCCTTAACTCGATAGTCTCTTTCAATATGATATAATCAATCGTCTCCATGGACCAGCCATTGGATAAGGACGCCACTGATGTCCTCGTCGCTGGAGCTCGACTCATCTTGGATAGCCCTGCGATTTGCCTTTAAAGTGCTTTACGGAAAATGGAGTTGTGCCATACAATGATCAGAGGCGACTGAATGTCACCTTGGGCTTGTGGTGGAATTAGTACATCCACAATATGGTCGAGGGTTGTCTGCACCCATTGCATAGTCAATTGACTCTCTTGGTGCAATGCTTCAATTTTTTCTGATAGATAACAAATCTCTGAATTACCGTTCATAGGATTTTAGTCCATTCGGTCGTTAGTTGTTATCGGTCCGAGGGGAGTCTTTGCTATGATAGCAATTGGCGCAAGGAGGGACATGATGAAGTAGATCACTGTCTTCCTCAAGGGATAAGTACTTTGAATTCACAGAGCTCTCTGAACCCCTCATGGAGCTTCCTCGAATCTACGAGGGATAAAAGCAGGGATAATTTCTAATAAATTCGAAATAACTTGATTGATGATTTTTTTTTTTTTTTTAAAAAGGCACTCTAACTTAAGATAGAGCTTTAGAACTCTTAACTCAAATACCCTAAAAACATGACTCACTATAAATAGTAAACTTACTATTTATAGATGACCTCTGTTCCTATTCATGGTTTTCAGACAAAAATAGTAAGTGTCCAATTTGGCCCAACCATGTTAGAAAATTCCATTTTATGTTGGGCATGAGTTCTATAACTCAAAAGGATCAAAAGTTGCATTCAAATTAAAACTTACTATTCATAGTAAAGGTGAAATTAAACGAGACTTTTGACTGTCATTTTGATAGAATCTTGCAAATCGATCTAGCATGGACAACCTAGCATAACGGGGTTGGTTGGCTTAAGTAGATTCTCGTACTCCAAAATCATGTATAATATGTTGAAAAACTCATCCTGATTGGTGAGACATGAGTGATTTAAGGTCCCGATAGTCTGGATCGTTTCTACCTTCAATTGGGCCTTCTTTAGTCCATCTTTACCGTGAAAGTGTCTGCGACCCACTCTACATCGGATTTGGATGGATTTTAGACGAGTTTTCATTGTCCTCAGGTGTGGCACACCTGATGGTTGGATCCGTCTGATTTTTGGGATACCTAATCATCATGGTGTCCTACACCTATTTGTTTTCCATCAAAACATCAGAGAAGGATCTGGTAGATCTATATTGAATCATTTCTGCTTTTGAAAAAAAAAAAAAACAAGAGGAATTAAAAGAAGAGGAAAGGAAGAAATACCCAGCTGAAGTCTCTCTTTCAATGCTTCCGAAGCAACTCTGTTTCTGTAGAAAGGAATGCACAGAGGTATTATAGGAAACTCAAAACGCGGTGTGTGTGGGTTGCACCAAATTTCATGATAAAATATGATATTTGGTGCAGCCAAATTACCATTAAAATGAAAGAAAATATAAAGAGAGAAGATAAAATAGAAAACAGGTTAGAGCGTACAAAAATGTACCGTGCTTATGCAAATTAGCTGGAACGATGGTGATGATGATGGCTTTTATTTGTGAAACGATGGTTCCCTGAAATTTCTTGCTGGGTACAAAGCAATGGGAGTCAGCTTTGGATTCTGGGGGAGACTTATTGTTGACTTCTTAGTTAGTCGCGACAGACCAAAGGATGGTTTGGCCAGTGACGCTGCCACCACCCAGGTGGCTAGTGGTCGGTGCTACGTGGACCCCACCATGATGTATGTGTTTTATACGCCGTCCATCCATTTTGAAAGATAATTTTAAGGCTTGATCCCAAAAATAAGGTAGATCTAAATCTCAGGTGGACCACACCATGGAAAAACAGTAGTGATTGAATTTCCAGCATTAAAAACCTCCTAGGGCCCACTGTAATGGTTATTTGAAATCTAACCTGTTGATTACGTCATGCAGGATGAAGGGAAAAGTATGTCAGCTTGATCCAAAACTTCCGTGGCCCTTAAGAAATTTTGAATGGAGGGGGTTCAATCAGTACTGTGCGGTCCACTTGAGATGTGGATCAACCTCATTTTTAGGCTCATACCATAAAATGATCCGGAAGAATTGGTGGAGAAGAACTGGTGGATGGCATGGATGAGTAGCCGATCCGTTTCCCAGACGAGATGAGAATCGTAACAAAAACTAGATGTTTTGCCATTTATGTGTGCCCCTGTTAAATTCAAGGGTGCGCATTCTTCCTAGATTATTTCTTGTGATGTGGTGATTCAAAGATATGGATCTGCTTCTATTTGTAGGTCGTGCTATAAAGTGAAAATGCAAAACGGATGGACGGCGTAGATATATAAAAAAATATATTAAGATAGCCCCAGGGTCACTGCCTGACTGAACTTGATGTTTCCCCGACCTGGCCTAATTCGATTCCGTGGAAACTCAGGGTATTTTTCAAACCAAAAGCACTGTCCAAAAGACGGGCAGCGTCGACGGAAGCATCAAACGTCTCAAAAGCCGCGAATATCGCTTTTGGGCAATATTTTGATACTCTGGCAGAGTTTGATAGATGGTATACTTTGGTGCGTCGTTACCCGAAGATCAAATTAGACGCTGATTGGATGCTTCAACCTCGTTAAATTCTGGCCGTTGGTGGCGTTTGGCTACCAATCAGCTTCTTTTGTTTATTGGTCTGAGGTAAATTTTGTTGGATGGCTCATCTACGGTTCGTCCCAAAGCTTGGACAGCACGTGCCTAATAATTTTAGGTTCACGTGTATGAACCATCACTCTGTGCCAGAGCATCAAAGTCTTCTCAATGTAAATTGAAGCCAATGCTTTTTCTCAGTCGATGCACCATGCAATGGACCTTTTTGACGTGGAAAGGTATCAATTCCAACCAGCTGGACCATGAGTTATTGTCCACACAGCTGATAATTTCTGATGGATTGAACTCGATACTTTTCTTTTTAATATCATCATGGGCAGGCCTTCCATGGATCCCAGGATCCACTAATGTCAGTGGATCCTTGACCGTTAGGTCCCACAGTGATGTATGTGTCTTATATCCATGCCCTTTATTTGTTTCATTAGCCCATTTTAATACACAGACCCAAACATGCAACAGATCTAAATAGTATCTGGACCACACTATGAGAGCCAATGGCAATTGAACACCCACCATTAACTTCTTGAGGGTCATCAGAATTTTTATTTATCATTTTTTTAATGGTTTTTTAAAATTTTGTAATTTTTTTTTTATTTTATACACACAATCACACTAGTGAAATTTCAATTTCACTACCTATGGATACTCGAATCCTTGACCAGGAGTTGAAACTCCCGAGAGTCTTCCACCCGAGCAAGAGCAAGGACCTAGATTTTTTTTATGGTTAATCATTATTGTTTTCAGTGGTGTGGATTCCCTCGTAGGACGATCTGGTGAATTTTTTGAATCCTACCCTAAAATGAGCAGATAAAACGGATGAACAACTTTGATATAAGACAGATACATCACATTGAGCCCCCAAGCCGACCCGCAAAATACTCTCCACAAATTTCTCACCACCACACAGTCAGTACCGAATTCGGCGGAGACGGATTGGCAACTCCCCCTGACACCAACCGTGGCTGATGGTCAGTGCTGTGTGGGCTCACCATGATTTATTTGTTTCATCGATTCTGTTCATCAATCATTTTAGGGATTGATACAAAAAATGATATGGATATAAATCTCAGGTGGACCACACCACAGGAAAACAATAATGATTGAATATCTACCATTAAAATCCTCCAAAGGCCTACTATACTGTTTATTTGACATCCAGTCTGTTGATTGGATCATAAAGACCCAGATGAAGGAAAATAAATAAATATCAGCTTCATCCAAAGCTTTTATGGCCCCCAAAACATTTTTAATGGTCAACATTCAATCAAAACTGTTTCCTACAAAGTGGTCCACGTTAGATTTCGATATACTCATTTTTCCTCTCATACCATTAAATGATCTATAAAAATAGATGAATAGCATGGGTGAAACACACACTTCGTGGCAGGGCCAAACAGAGCACCGACCACCAGCCATTGGCCGGTGGCAGGGAGTAGCTAATCCGTTTTCGAATTTGGCTACTGAAGTGACGTCATCAACTTTTGTAAACGGATCCTGATGTATGTGTTGTATCCACGCCGTCCATTCATTTTGGCATATATATCATTTTAGCATTCAACCGAAAATGAGTTAGTCCCAAGGCCGAAGTGGGCCACACCGCAGGAAGGAGAGGTGACAATGACTCCTGCCGGTAAAACCATTCTTGAGACGACTGTGATGGTTAATTGCCACCCAACCTGTTCATATGGTCATCAGTTTGATCCAAAACATCTATAGCCCTCAAAAAATTTTCAACACTAGGTGTCTAATTTCAACTGTGTGATTCACTTGACCATATGAACTGCCTTATTTTTGGACTTCTATCTAAAATGACATGCCAAAATGGATGGACGGTGTGGAAAACACTCATACATCACGGTAGTGCGCCAGAGACCACTGTCCATTCCTAGCTAGAGAGGACGGGTAGAATCGAATCTGCCTACCTGCCTCCCACCCGACTGCAGGGAGTTATTGCTGTTGGAAGCAAGGTGGGGCACACGGCAGTGGATCAGGTGTTACCCATACCATGTGGGGACCTCCTTAATGATTTCTTTATATATCCATGCCGTACAATGGTTTTCCTATATCATTATAGGATGTTATCCTAACACTTAAACAGATCCAAATCTCAGGTGGACCACACAAGTGGTAAATGACTATTAAAAGCTTTTTATGGGCCACCTAAGTTTCAGACCGAGCTGATTTTATAATTTCCCTTCATCCACGTCCAGTTGACTTTAACAGCGGGTTGGATGGTTATATTGGAAACATTACGGTAGGCATTACTATCATCTCTAGGAAAATTTTAATGGTGGGAGTTAAATCACCACTTTCCGTGTGGTGTGGTCCACCTGAGATTTGCATCTACTTAATTTTTGGTATCACTTTTGTAGAAGGTGGAGGGCAGATTTTTCGAGGGAATGAGAGATTGATTATCTTCTTTTCCCTGTTTGTCTCGTTTAAGAGATGATATTAAAGGGGTAAAAGAGTGTTATATTTAACTAGAGTCGCTATTAAGCAATTATTATAATTTTACAATAAGTTAGATCCCATATAAATGTTAAAGATTGAGAACCTGAAGATCCTTAATCTTAAAATGACTTATAAGTTTACATTTTAGAGATTTCAAGTAAGGGATCGTGGTTACAGAGAAGAAAGTTGTTAGGCACCCACTGTACCCATACAAATGTAACTTCACAAGATTTGACTAAATTTTGAAGAATAAGGGTAGTTCTAGCATGCATAAAATGTAATGCAATGCAATAGCGGTGATAATTGACCGATCCGAATTTCTGATGGACAGGATCCGAATATATCGGCAAGCTGCAGAGGATACATTTGAAATGATAAGTACGAGGTGTAAAGTATATAGGTATGGGATGCTTGATGCTATATTAATGCTTATGATAAAACGACGGCTAACCGACTAAGGTTTCTAGTGGACCTGATGTGATTATACCGGCAGGTCTCAGAGCATATGCCCATCAATCATATATGAGAAGACGATGGAGTGTGATGTATATGCTAAAATGGCGGTAACGTGCTAAGGTTTCTGGTGGGCCAAATACGATTATATCAGCAAGCCTTAGAGCATATGTCTGCCAATCAGATGCATGAAAATGATGAAAATGCACTATGATGTTGATGTATATGAGGAGCAAGGGTTGAAAAGAAAATGAATGTTGTAATATGCTAATGCGCTGATTCGATGAAACTGATTGAGACTTGAATGGTTGGATAAACGGTAGTGTCGCAAGGTTAGATTGAGTGGCTCAAAAGGCTTGAACTCTGGCTAGGCTAAGCTAGACTAGGTCTGAACTCTCTCTCTCTCTCTCTCTCTCTCTCTCTCTCTCATTAGTGGAGGAATGGACCTTGATGGGCGTGGCCTCTGAAATGAGAAGGGATGATTTTCGATGTTTCTAGGATACTTGAAACGATAAGGGAATGTGGCTATTTATAACATCTAACCCAGTTTTCTTATAATTCTTGGTGATGCTAGGGGTAAAAGGTAGTTGAATGACTGGAATTAGAGATGCTACATGATATCATCTCATGGGTTGGATAAGGTGTTAAAGGGATAATTTTAAGTAAGGAGATGGGCATCAATGTAAATATACTTCAACCGCACACTAAATGATTGAAAAATGAGAATTCCACACGTTTGAGGGATGCTGCCCCAAAGAGGGGGGTGACACATGGCCGGTGGCAGCCTGACTTCCGTCGGCCCCCACTTAGACTCCTGGCTTTGGTAAGCAACATCCTCCAGCGTGTGGAGGTTCTACTGTGAAGGCTGCTGCTTTGATAAGGTTTTATTCATTTCTCCGATTGGGCTTGCTTTTGGGCTTGAGTTCAAGCTTGGTTTTGACTTAACTAGATGAATTGACTAAGTCGTGGGGTTGGGTAAGTTGATCGAGTGAGTTGACCGGGTGAGTTGACTCATCGAGTTGACTCAAGGCTATAAGATTTTAGGTTCCTAAGGTTTAAGATTAGGTTGACCGAGTTAATTAGGTTGAATGGGCTGAGTTTAGGGTTTAAGATTGGAGTTCTTAAGGTTTATGCTTCTAGGGTTAGGATTTAGGATTGAGGTTCAGTTGTCCATGTATCAGTTCAAACTCAATCAACTTATCAACCTAGGGTGGGGTGTGTACAACCTCCTAAATTGGACTAGAGAAACGGATGGACAACGGTGACATACAACGCATCATTAAGGTGGGCCCACCGATAAGGGTAACACCCACTACGGTGTTACACCGATAACACCTAATCTGCTCTCGGGCACACCATGATATTTGTGATAAATTCACCCATATCTCCCTTTGATCATTGTGCGATCGGAAGCTAGTAGGGCCCACCATGATTTTTGTGAAAATTCCACCATGTCCATCCATTTTGCCAAATCATGCAACCACATGTGTAAAAAAAAAAAGAAAACAATCCAAAACTCAAGTGGGCTGCACGATAGGAAACAATGATGACGAATGTCCACAATTGAAACAATTGTGGGGTGAGGGAAGTTTTGAATCGGGCTAATATTTTCATATTTCCATGCCAGTTCATCCTAGTAGTGATGATCTTACGAATGGTTTGGATGGCATATAAATATCACAGTTAACTCTATGAAAGTTTCATAATAGGCATTTCCCAGCCTACTTTTTCTCGTTGTATGGGCCACTTGGCTTTTGAATCTACCTCATTTCTAGGCTTATGTCCTAACATAATTTGGATAAACAAATGAGAGGTTGGATTGTCACAAACACTATGATGTTCCCACCTAGCTTCCTATCACAGATAATCCCCATCCATTGCTCTTTGACTTTTGAGTATCAAGACTGTAGAGCTCAGTTCTCATCTTTTGAATATCGTTTTCTTTGTACATGAGTAATGAAATTTTTTTCTTTAAATGCTTCCATTACGGACTAATTTCATTTTAGAATGGAAAAGTGGCGATGGCTTGGGTGGGCCCATCATGGTGTTAATGTAAAATCAACCTGACCATCACATATTTCACTCCATGTTAAATCAAGGTCTCAAAATTTATCCTCATCCGTAGTTCAAGAGGACCACACGATTGAAATCAGTGTACATGGAAAGAGTCACCCTCCAAACAGTTTCGCCCAATGTGGCTCACATTAATCATGTATGAACCTAATTTTGAAGACCTAGGATTACTTTTGGTGTGACATCCAATGGTTGGAATAGATTTCACAGTTTCGTCATGATGGGCCCTGTAAAAATCAAAGGTGGATGTCTCTCTCCTAGTTATTCTCATTGGTGTGGCCCATCTGAATCACAGGTTAGCCTGATTTATTGGAACTAGGCCTATTACTTAATTATACATCTAATTACTTAATTATGCAGGTTAGCCTGATTTATTGGAACTAGGATCTCATATGTAGGTTAAGCCCATGAAAAAATCAGGTGTGGCAGTCCATGTAGTATCTGCTTCCAGGACACTACTATTAGGCGCAATTTAAGGCGGTAGTTAATACTCCTAATGCTGGCTGTCGCGGATTAGTTGAAGTAATGTCACCACGTTCTGTAAGCCCCACCATGATGTATGTGTTGTATCCACACCATTCATCCGTTTGGAGAGATCATTTTAAGGCATGTATCAGTAGATCCAAAGCTCAGGTGAACCCCACCGCAGAGAAAAATGACGCCCACTGTTGAGACCTTTATAAGGCTCACCATGATGTCTATTTCAGATTCAACCTGTTTATAAGTTAACACAGACAATGGAATAAGGGAAAACACAAATATCAGCTTCATCGAAAGCTTTTGTGGCCTTGAGATGTTTTCAATGGTAGGCGTTAAATTCCCAATGTTTTATGTGGTGGGGGTGCATTTGAGCTTTGGATCTTTCTCATTCTTTGTCTCATGCAATAAAATGATCTCTCCAAATGGACGGACGGTGTAGATAAAACACATACATCATGGTGGGCCTACAAAACATTAGGATAGGCCCTGGGAAGTTTTTAATGGTGGGTATTCAATGTCTACTCTTTTATGTGTTGTGATCCACTTAAAATTTGGATCTACATCATTTTAAAGATCATACACTGGAATGATGTGTAAAAACTGTTAGATGGCGTGGATATACAGGACATACATGAAGGTGGCCCCCGTGGTCAGTTAAGCAACCCCCACTGCTTTGTTACCAGGTAACACTGATCCACTCCCCCACCAATCTCGGCAATGTCGGACGTTTTTGGGAACCAACCGTCCAAAAGGTCCACCCTTTATATTTCCACAGGGCGTACCATGACGCATACCACTAAATCTACTCTGATCATTGGATGTGTAATCATGTGCAAGGTACAGAGCCAAAAAATAAGTGATTCAAGTGTAACATATTAATAGAAACAGTTGGGAGCGATGTCCACCCTTGATTGTTACCAGGCTCACCGTGATGAGCATGTGAAATCCATTCCAACCATTGGATTCCACACCAAATTCTAGGCCTGATGACTAAAATGAAGGCTCATAAATGATCCAAGTGAGGCCATACCAAGGGAAACAATTTTCAGGGTAAGCATTCTTTGTAGATTGTTTTTAATCGTGTGGTCTGAACCACTGATGGGGTTGATTTAAGAGCCTGGGTGTAGCATTGGGTAACTTAGCTAATCGCTGAGGGGGATTTTACATGAACACCGTGGTGGAGCCATCCCAAGCCAGTAACTCTTCCTCTTTAAAGCATCTTTTGCATGGGCATCATTCATTAACATTAATTTGCATTAATTATTACAACTAGTTGGACGGTCCAACTAGTTGTGTGTGAGCATATCTCTCTCTCTCTCTCTCTATATATATATATATATATGGAAAAGGTACTATGCACTCGACCTCACGTTTAGCTCCCGTGAGGTCGAGCTGTGTGGGCCCCACCGTGATGCGTGTCGACCATCAACACTGTGCATTTGATGGGTACCCTCTAAATTATGGGATATCCCAAAAATCAACCGTATACGGAACTCAGGTGGGTCATACCATCTAAAATCATGTGAAACACCGTTAAAACATATAAAAGCACTTGGTGGGACCCACTTGAGTTTTGAATGCTGTTGAAACTTGGTCTGAACTCTCATGCAAGTGGGACACACATAATGGATGGGCCGGATTTGTAACTCACATCTCGGTAGGCCCAAAAACCAGATTAAGAATGTTTTAATGGTGCACGGCCCCTCCCCACTTCTGTATGTGGTGTGGCCCACACAAGTCACGGATTGACTTGATTTTTGAGATCTAGGCCCACGATGGAATGGTGCATCTGACTGATGGGTTAGATGTTCGAAAAGCATCACGGTGGGGCCCACACAGCTCGACCTCATGCGACGGACTCGTGAGGTCGAGCGCATAGTACCTGTCGAGCGCATAGTACCTCCCCCCCCCCCTAAAAACATTCGTAATCATTTACTTAGCTTTGTGAGATGTGGTTCACAAATTTAGCCCATCCATTGTGTGTCCCAATTGGATGAGGGGTCAAACCAAGTTTCAGCCGCATCCAAAACTCAAGTGGCCCACCAAGTGCTTTTATATATATACACTGAGAAAGCCTAATCAATATTTTCTTTTTTGCTTTATTAATGAAATTGTTGTTTTATCTTTATTAATGAAATCGTTTTTTTTTTTTTTTAAATAATAATATTTGCTGGTATCTGACCGATCTGGGTCAACTTTTAGCAATAATCTGAGTCGATATTATTTTTGGCTAAATCAGTCATTATCTCCTACAGACTAAGATCATCTTTTAAATATCGATCATTGTTATGATTTTTCATAACTTTTTCTGGCTGTCCATAGTAAAGGTCATTGATCAGCTGGTTAAGATCAATACATCGGTGTGGTATTTGCATGTTATATCCCATATTGAAAAGTTCATCAGACCAAACGGACAGTTCAGATCAATCGATTGGAATGTTAAAGTGTCCCCATGGAATGAGGACCAATGTAACTCATGGTGGCCCCAGAGCACCGGAGAATCTCCCAGAATTAATAAATGAAAAGCTGTCGCTTCAGGGAAGGCTGACAGGGTAACTTATTGGCACCGGACTGTCGTGGGGCCATGTACGTACCCTAACATAATATTCATCTATATATACATGAAAAAAAACAAAAACAAAAAAATTCCAATCCAATTATTAGGTCCGCCCCGCCGTAAGAAAACTTGTAAAACCGGAAATCGGATTGCGAACTGAGTTACGTACAGAGTAAACTCAGTTGGGCCCACCTCGAAAGCATGTGGTTTATCCACGCCGTCCATTTGTTTTTCCCCGATCATTTGATGGGTTAAACCCAACATCGATGCATATACAAAGCTCAAGTGGACCATACCACTGCTAAAAGTGGAAGTATTGATTTCAACCGTTAAAAACTTTCTAAGGCCCCAGTGATGTTTATTTGTCATCCAACGTGTTCATAATATCAGAAAGACATGAATAAAGGGAAAACACAAATATCAGCTTGATCTAAAACTTCTGTTGTCCCTAAGAAATTTTCAACCGTAGATGTTCAATTCACACTCTTTCTGGTGGTGTGGTCCTTTGAGGTTTGGATGTACTCTATTTTTGGGATAGAGCCTAAAATTATGTGTTAAAATAGATGGACGGAGTGAATACAATAAATGAATGACACTAGGGCCCACTGAGTTTGCTCAGTACGCTTACTGTACTGAGTTACTCAGTACGCAATATGCTTCCGTAAAACCGGCTAAAATCCCCAGGATCAAGCCGTGGGTCCACATGGTATGTGTATTGCATCTAAACCATCCAAAAACTGAGCCCCACCATGATGACGGGACAACCTAAACATCGTGTTAATCCGAGCATCAGGTGAGGCGAGGCCACTTAGGATTTGGATGGATTTTAGGTGATCTTTCGTATTTCTCGGTGGTGTGGCCCACCCGGTGGTTGGATCTTTTAAAAAAAAGAAAAAAAAAAAGTGATAGTTGGATCTGTCTGATTTTTGGGATGTATAACTATTATCCCAAAAACCTCATGTATGGATTCGGAAGATCTGACCATTATCCGAAATCAAATCATTAAAAAATTGGAAGAAGAAGAATGGAAGATGTACCTAGCTGAAGTCTGTCTTTAAGGGCTTTCAGAAGCAACTCGGTTTCTGTAAAACAGAAATGTACTGGGAAATTAGATAAAACTCAAAACTCTGTGTGCGTTTGCTGTACCAAATATCATGATATTCCACGATTATGCAAAATGTGATGAAATTTGACAATATTTGGTGCAGCCAAAAGGCATTAAAAAAGAAAAAAAACAGCCAGAAAAAGAAGAAGAAGAAGAAAATGGGATACGGCTTACAAAGATTAAATCTGATGATGCAAACTGGTAGTAACCCCTTCTAGTGCTGCTGATGGTTTTTATGCGTGGGACGATGGTGCCGTGAAATTTCTTTGTTGGGCATACACAAGCCATGCGAGTGTCCTTTGTATCATAGCAGTGACTCTGTGGTTGGGATTCTCGGGGTGACTTTTCATTGACTTCCTATTTGGTCATTCACAGTTGTTACTGTTGTGCTGTAGAGCGAGACATTTTTACTGGAAGTCTATTTTTGGCAAAAAAAAAAAAAAAACCGTGGAGTCTAGTAGGAATGAAGATAGTCTATAGATAAAAAATTTACTATTTATAAATAAAATCACATGGATATGCTTGGAGTGTACCTCTGCATCCCACAGGCAACTCTACTTGAGCCCAGTGAGGAGTCTTGCATACGAGATCTCCCACTTTGATACCAATTTGATGCAGGACAATTAACCACTTACTCTACGGGCTTGTTTGATTTTCTAATTATATATGTAATTTAAGGTAAATGGGTAATAATTATTTACCTATGTATTTCTGGCTGGATTTCCAAGGTGACATTGACCACAAGCTTTTATTTATAGCACACCTCACGTCGACCGAGGAGAAAATATTAAATTATGAGGCCCACCATAATGCGTGTGTCTTATCCACACCGTCCATCCCTTTAGCCAACTCATTTTATGGCATGCACCAAAAAATGAGGCAGATCCAAAGATCAAGTGGACCACGATATAGGAAACAATGGAAATTGAACTCCTACCATTGAAAGCTTCTTGAGGACTCCAAAAGTTTTGGATCTAACTGATATTTTTACTTTCCCTTTATCCATGATTGTGTAACCTTATGAACAGGTTGGATGACAAATAAACATCAATGTGGGCCATAGGGAGAAAACAACTTTCAACCATTGACGTCTTAATAATCATTGTTCCCTAAGGTGTGGTCCACTTGAGCTTTTGATTTTCCTCATTTTTGGGTTCTTGCCTTAAAATATATATTTTAAAAGAATGGATGGTGTGGATAACTCACATATATCATGGTGGGGCCCACATATTTAAATCAATAATAAAAGGTATTGTATGGACCGCTTTTTGAAACGTAATTCCCTGCTAATTTCAAACAAGGTGGAGTAACTAAAATAGATGTATTTCCTTGTATTTACCAAGGAAGTTAAAAATCAAACAGCCCCTAAAAGTTCAAACTGTTAGAGCATGATGAATCAATCTCTTTATCTTACAGCCCAGGCCCTACATCTCATGGGTTATGATCTCGGCCGAACCCCCCTCGTGAGCCCCAAATCACATAGGTACCTCCTCACATGAGCCACCCACCTCACACAGGCTGCCCACTTTGAGTGTGCAGCTGCATCCCATAGGGAAGCCTACTCAAACTCGGTGTGAAAATGCCCTTGCATTACCTTGTCTAAGTAGGAACCCACTTACCCCCACAAGTTTGTTAAATAGCCCTTGACCTAATCCAAATTGACCCAAGGGCTTTTTAAGACCATCCAAACAATAAAAAGGTGGCCGACATAACCTCGATATGCTCGCAAAAATACAAAATCTACTTAAACCTTAAGCCGATTAGAAGCTACCATGTGGCACTTAGGATTTGGGTATAACAAGCATGTATATTAAAAAGTTTGAGCTTTTAAGAAGGCTACACATAGATATTGATTGAATGTCTCTATTTTGTTATAAAGTGGGGGTCCTTGATTGATCGATCAGATTGATCAATTCATCGAAATTCTCCGATTTTCCTAGTTTTCTTGCTAAATACTATATATATATATATAAAAAAAAAAAAAAAAAACAACTTTTGAGTATGTTCGAGCGATCGAACTAGGTGATCGATCGATCGATCGAGGATTACTCGATCGATGTCAATTGATTAATGCTTAGATTGAAGATTCACGTGGTTCTAAGTAATTGTGTGATTTACTTCTTATTCTGGTTGTAACACTATATATATTGGGTATAATCGGGATTAGGGTAGGTGAAGACTTTCCGAAGGTGTTCTAGAGAGAAAGTAAGGGTTTTGGAGTTTTTGTTTTTCAAGAGTTCTCATCTGTGTAAGTGCATCCAACTCTTGTAATTCATTTATCATATGAGATTTTCTTGTCACTTTGTGCCATAGTTTTTTCCCGCGAGGATTTTTCATGTAAAATTCATATTTTCTATGTGTTTTGTTTGCATTTATCTTTCTTTTATTTGATCAAAATTCTGTATTTGCTTTCATAGATCCCCAACAAGTGTTATCAGAGATAACATTGGGGTTTGAGTTTGAATCTGAAATATGTCGAAGAAAGGATCGAACGTGAAGTATGAAACTGAGAAGTTCACCAGTAAAAATAACTTCGAAATATGGAAGGTAAAGATAAGAAGCCCTCTAATTCAATAAGGATTGCAACATGCTCTCCTTTATGTAGCGAAATGTCCTAAAACTATGACAGAAGCAGAGTGGAATGAACTAGATGAGAGAGCGAAAACATCGATTCAGTTATGCCTATCTGACGAGCTTTTGTATAATGTCATTGATTGAAAGACTACCGCAAGGCTAAATTAGATAGCTTGTACATGACAAAATCGTTATCGAATCGTCTGTATTTGAAGAAGTAATTCTATAATCTAAAGATGACAGATGGGTCTAGTCTTTATGATCACATTAGTGCATTCAATCAGACGCTTTGCAAATTGATGAGTGTGAAAGTGAAGATTGGCAAGGAAGACTAAGTCCTAATTTTGTTGAATTCTCTTTTAGAGTCTTATGATAGTTTCGTAGACACTATTTGCCACGATATGGAGACTATACATTAAAAGTGACATCTCAGTCCTTCATTCGAAGCAGTTGAGAAGGAAGGATAGTGGCAATGGTTCCTCTACGAATGTGTTGGTAGCTAGGGGGAGAAATTCTGGGCTAGAGAAGGAAAACTAGCCATCTTGGTACAAGTCTAAGGGCAAGGAGAGGATGAAGTACTGAAATTGTAAGAGATAGGCATATGAAGAAGGATTGTCGGAATCTTAAAGATAAAAAGGAGAAAAAAATCAGATAAAGCATTGAATGAGGCTAACACAGTAGAATCTATTGAGGAAGTAGATGGTGGTGATATTTTGACCGCATCTAAACCTGACTATCTCAGCAATAAGTAAATTTTGGATACAGGGACCTCATATCATGACTTTTCAACGAAATTGGTTCACTAGCTACAACGAGCGCGATGATGGACAGGTGTTTATGAGCAACAACATTGCATGTAATTAAGGTTGTTGGAATATGAACGGTGCACATTATGATGTTTGATAAAACAGAGCACATCCTGACAGAATTAAATACTTTTAGGAAGACCAAGTCCTAATTCTATTGAACTCTCTTTCCTAAGGTGTTCCTAAGCTGAGAAAAAATCTGATATCTTTAGGAGCTCTTGATGCACTTGAGTGCATGTTCATTAGATTTGATCATGTCCAAAAAGTTTCAAAAGGGGCATTCATAATGATGAAGGCACAATGGAGCAATAATCTTTAAAAGTTTATTAGGAATACTGTATCTGGTGCAGCTACAATGTCTATAGCAAAGTTCACATCGATACGTTTGTGGCATGCCCGTCTAGGCCACATGAATGAGTGCGATATGAAGGTACTTTCTGATCACTGCTTGATTACTACATTTAAAAGCAATGATTTAAATATATGTTAGTATTATATATTTGGTAAACAGTCAATGTTATTTTGTAAGTCAGAAAAATATATTAATAAAGGTGTTCTAGATTATGTGCATTCTAATGTATAGGGGCCATCGGCCGTAGTTTTTGGAAGAGATCATCATTCTTTTTATCATTCATGGATGACTGTTGTAGAAAGGTGTGGGTGTACATTATGAAGTATATAACTTGACGTTTTTGCCACCTTCAAAGTATGGAAGGTGATGGTACAAAAATGGTAGGGGTGAAAGTTGAAAATACTAAAGACGTATAACAGTAGAAAATTCATTTCAAATGAATTTAACTAGTTCTATAAAGACGAGAGGATCGTATGACATAACATAATCAGGCACACAGTAGAGCAGAACGGGGTGGCGAAACGAATGAATTGAACTCTCTTACAAAGAGACCAAAGCATGCAGAGCAAAATGTTCATAGACTGAGGCCGTTAACACGAGTAATTACTTAATGAATCGATCTCCGTTTACACCGATCAGTTGTAAAATTTTAAAAGAAATGTGGAGTGCTCATGATGTTGATTACTCAGGGTTGCATGTATTTGGTTATGATACTTACTCTCATGTATCATTCGTTAAGAGAGATAAGTTAGACTAAAGGACTAATAAGTGCATCTGTTTTGGATATGCGAATGGCGTGAATGGATACAGGCTATATGACTAGGTCACATGGAAGACGACGATTAAACATGACGTCAATTTTGATGAAGATTCCTTATTTCACAAGGATGAACACAAGGAAATCAGAAGTCGGCAGTAATTAATATTGAAACATTGAAGTTGAAAAAGATGAGACACGGGTCAAAGCCGAATAGCAAGCAAAGTTATGGAGCAGGTGGAGTATCCATCTCTCATAATAAATTCACCTAGAGATCACGGATTATTAACGAGATATAGAAATGACTCGAACATAGCATTTTCTCTCATTATGACTGAGGGAATCCGTCTACCCTCCAAGAAGCATTGAATAATCCAGATGCTTAGAAATGGATGGCAGCGATGCAAGACAAGATTAACTCTCTATACAAGAACGGGACGTAAGTGCTGGTAAAGCTTCCCATTAGGGATAAAGTGATCAGATGCATGTAAATTTATTAGAAGAAATATGATAAGTACAAGGCGAAATTGATAGCAAAGGGGTATGATCGAAAAGAAGGCGTTGACTTCGGTGAAATCTTTGTGCCTATTGTTAAGCAAGTATCTATCAAGTTTGTATTAGCAGTGGTTGCCAAATATTACCTTGAAATGAAATAGATGGATGTTAAGACTGCTTTCTTACATGGAGAATTAGAGTAGAAGATTTATTGAAGCAATTAGAGGGGTTCAAGATACAGGGAGCATAAAATAAAATTTATAAGTTGAAGAGGTCGTTGTACAGAATGAAACAGTTGCCTAGGTAGTGGTACAACAAGTTTGATACTTTCATGGTCAGTCAGCAATTTACCAGAAGTGAATATGATTACTATACCTACTTTAAGATAATAAGTGATGGAAAATTTATCTTACTGATATTATATGTTGATAACATATTTATCACCAGTCAAAGCGTGTTTAAAATCAATATATTGAAGACTTAATTAATTATCAGGGATATTTAAAATGAAATATTTGGGGGCTAAAAAAAGTTCTCAGCATTGACATACACAGAGATAGGGATTGGAAAAAATTACAGTTGGCTTAGGTAGAATACTTTGAGAAGGTATTGGTAAAGTTTGGGATAAACAAAGCTAAGCTAGTTAACACATCCTATACCCCTTACTTTAGGCTTTCTTTAGAGCAATATCACATTACAAACGAAGAAAAGTGGAATATGTCCTGTGTGCCTTATTCGAGCGCAATTGACAGTTTAATGTATGCCATTGCCTCTACAAGACAGGATATTTCATATACAGTTGGTGTTGTGAGCAGCAGATATATATCAAACCCTAGCAAGCAATATTGTGAGGCAGTGAAATAGTTACTTCATTATCTAAGAAGTACAGCAGACTACGTCTCAAATTTTTAGAAATCAAATGAAAAGCTTATAGGTTATGTGGATTAGGATCACATAGAAAATGTGGACAACAGAAGGTCAACTTTCGATTACTCATTTGTACTAGCGGATGGAGAGGTCAGTTGGATATAGAAGCTTCAGTTTATGGTTACTCTTTACGCACAATCGAAGATGAGTATATTGCAATGAAAGACACATTCAAGGAAGGCATTTGGTTGACAGGAATGATGAATCAACTTGGGCTTCAATAGAAGGTCATGTCGGTTAATTGTGACAACGAAAACATGATTAATTTGGCAAAAAATTTAGTTTACCATTCTCATATTAAACATATTAATATTTGTCATTATTTTATCTTACAGATGCCTGATGAATGTGGTGTTGTTCTAGAGAAGATCCACATGAGCGTAAATCCAATGAACATGCTTACGAAAGTTGTTTCCACAGAGAAGTTCCGATTCTATTTAACTTCTCTGAGTCTGGTGAGAGGTTGATGAAGATGGAGTGTGCACGAAAAACAATGGCGATTATGAAGTTATGATAGAGGTGATCAAAGATGGTGCTTGGAGAAACAATTCATGTTGATTAAAGTCATGGTGGAGATTGTTAATCAGATGTCTTCAATCTATATGAAAACAGGAGTCCTCAATTGATCGACCAGACTAATCGATTGAATGAAATTCCCCAAGTTCCCTAGTTCGATTGCTGGATACTTTTGAGCATCTTTAAGTGATCGAACATGGGTGCTTGATTGATTGAGGACTGCTTGATCAATGCTTAGATTGATAGTTCGCATTGTTCTGCGTAAGTGCGTAATTTATTTCCTATTCTGGTTTTAACAATCAATATATATATATATATATATATATATATATATATATACACACACACACACACACACACACACACATACATACACTGTAATCTAGGATAGATGAAGACATTCCTAAGGTGTTCTAGAGAGAAAGCTAGGGTTTTTGAGATGCTTTTTCAAGGGTTCTCATCTGTGTAAGTGCATCAATCTCTTGTAATTCACTTATCATAGTGGATTTGCTTGTTGCTTTGTATCGTGGGTTTTTCACATAAAATTCTTATATTCTCTATGTGCTTTGTTTGCCTTTATCTTTCTTTTATTTGATTTGAATTAGGAGTTTTCTTATGTAGATCCCCAACAACGGATCCATAATCCATGGTACATTAAGATTAGGACAACACTGAGTACTAGCTGAAATACAATTTTTATTAGATGTCTAAATGATCATTTGCTTTTAATTTTTAGTAAAATTATAAAATTTACCGCCCTTTCAGCCAATCCATATGTTGAGCAGCCAATCAAATCATAACACATGGTGTTTTTGCCCCTCAACTTTCTATTAATTGTTTACAAAAATATCATTGGCACCACTATAAATGCCTCTTCACCCCAACATTTCCAACAAGCTAACAAAAGTGAGAGGATAAGAACTTTTCTCTACCAAGAGAGGGAGGAGGGAAGAGAAAGTAAGAGAAAAGGTGTGAGGGGGCATTCATCCTAATCATCAAACACACCCAAGACATTAATCCAAGCCATTGCAATGGTTTAGTTTATCCAAAACAAGGATAGGATCTAAGATCTACGATCATCCTCTCCAACAAGAAGTATTGGAGCTCTTTCTTTCCCTCTCAAATCTTAGACGTATGCTTTATGTTTTCTTATGCATTCAATATTTTTAATTTTCACTAGAATGAAAGACATTATTCACTTGCATGTGAAAGTTATTCACCTTACCTAATCACCTATTTAATTACTTTTACCAGTATGGACCCATCATGTAATACACTTGACAATTTTAAGAGGTACGATTATTTTTTTTTCAAAATTATCGATCAAAATTGACCATCAGATGGGCCATCTGACCATTTAAACTTAGATCTAAGTCTATCTATCCAACTCGACCTAACTGGACATTGAGTCAAGTCTTCAAGGTTTTGAACTTCAGCTTCTCTTCTTAACCACACCTACTAAAGAGATAGAATCTTCTACCTTCAGAAATTGTAGGACATGCCCACTCCCAGATGGGGCTCCAAAAAAATAAAAATTGAACTGATTTGGTCTGAGGTAAACTTTGGTCAATGGCCCATCTATAGTACGTCCCAAAGTTTGGACGGTCTGTCCCTAACAACTATAAATTCATGTGTATGAACCATCACACTCTCCCGGAGTATCTAAACTTTCTAAAAGAGAATAGAATCCAACGCTTTTTCTCCGCCCACCCAATTGGACCATTTCGACACGAGGTCTCAAATCCAACCGGTTGGGCTGTAAGTTATGGTCCAGCCATAAGATAATTTTCAATCTTTTGTGTATAAAACATCCAACACATCTAATAGGTTGGCCTCATCATGAGGATCACATTCGGAAAAAAACAAATTATATCCGTTCATCAGGTGGACCACGCTTGTATTTTAATATTTCTTAATTGCTAAAATTACCATCTATCTTATGGCCCACTTGAAGGATATATGAGGCTAATTTTTTTCACAGATGATCATCATGGTGGGGCCAACCTATTGAAAGGGTTGGATTTTGCATTCACTTAGTCAGTTGAAAGTTATCCACTGGTTGGACCATACCTTGTGGTCCAGCTGGTTGGACTTGAGAACCATTTTTACAACATTCTGCTTTCGCCCACCTAAGGAAAAGACTGTCCACGAATTTCTTATCACATTATTCAGCCACGAAAGATTCTTCCCCACAATAATTATTACCTCACACTGGTGCGGGCAGACATCTAATGTACACGTGTCATCCATGCATGCCGATCCGTACCATACAAACAATGCACCTCAATGTAGATGCAGCATAGGTGAAATACAGACTGATAGGAAACGGATTGGCTACTCCCCCTTACATCATCCCAGTGGCCGATGGTTGGTACTCTGTGGGCCCCACCATGATGTATGTGTTTCATCCATTCCGTTAATTTATTTTTAAATATCATTTCAGGATTTGAACCCAAAAATGAGAGGGATATAAATCTCAGGGGGACCACACCACAGGAAAACAATAGTGATTGGATATCCAGCATTAAAATTCTCCTAAGGCCCACTGTACTGTTTATTTGACATCCAATCTGTTTATTAGGTCATACAGACCCAGATGAAGGGAAAAAAACAAATATTATCTTGATCCAAAACTTTTATGGCCCCCAAAAAGTTTTCAATGGTCTTCGTTCATTCAACACTGTTTCCTGTAATGTAGTCCACTTGAGTTTGGGATATACCTCAGTTTTGGTTCCATACCATAAAATGATCTATAAAAATATATGGACGGCATGGATGAAACACATACATCATGGTGGGGCCCATAGAGCACCAACCATCAACCACTTGGGGGGGCCCGAGCTGATAGGACTATCAAGACCATTGGGGCGAGTGACTATTGAATGTAAGGTTGGAAAATGATCCACTGTCCAAATTTTAAGTGATGAAATTGGATGGTTTATGTGTATCCAGCCAGTTTGATTTCTATGATCGATTTCCATGAGGCCTAAATTTTAGACGGTCCAACACTAGTTTGCAAGTATGCAACCCTATTAGGGTCGAATAGCTGCATCTTGGTGACATGAAATGGACCGTTGTGCATATTTTATCGTAATTGTATTTTTGCAGGCCACAGACAGATTTTCTTGCAGCGGTGCATTACTTTTGGAGCCCAACAGGTCAGCGTGACTGAACCATTGTGTAGCAGTAGTTAACGATGTTTTAAATCTGTCCATAACAGAGTTTGCCGATGCCATCGACGGAATTCCCGATGCCATCGAGCTCGATGCTCTCAACTGATGTTCGATTCCATCAAGAAAATTTAAAATTTTAACGTTGGTTGCTAAAATGTTTTAAAATAATAATAAAAAAAAACTGATCTGGCTAATAAAATCCCATGCTAGCTTGGGCTATTTTCTAACTAGGTGAGCCCACCACACCCAGCTTACCCTGAGCACTGTTTTAAGACTCATTCAAGTTGGGTGTGACTCGGATGAGTTGACTCACACTTAGGACCGAACGAGTCGATCCGAGTCCCCAGGTCTCTTTCCATTGGCCTAGTGAGAAACCCCGTGCCTTTTTCAAAGTCAAAAATCTCGTGCAAACGACTAGCTATTGTCGAAGCATCTAACGTCTCAAAATCCAGTTCATGTTCATCACTTTGGAGGAATTATTTCATACTCTGGCAGACTTGGATAATCTATACAGGTGCACCTAGAAATGGTATAGTTCAGCATCTATGGGACCCCAATATAGGTAGGTCGTTACCCCAAAATCAAATTGGTTTGATGATCTGATTAGATGCTATCACCATATTAAATTTTGGCCATTCAATTAGATGGATACCAATCAGTCGCTTTGTCTATTGGTCTAAGGTAAACTTTGGTCAATGACCCATCTACAGTACGTCCCAAAGTTTGGACGGTCCCGCAGTATCTAAACCATCACACTCTCCCGCAGTATCTAAACTATAGATTCATGTGTATGAACCATCACACTCTCCCGCAGTATCTAAACTTTCTGAAAGAGAATAGAATCCAACGCTTTTTCTCCGCCCACTCATTTGGACCATTTGGACAGAGGTCGCAAAGTCCAACCAGTTGGGCTGTAAGTTATGGTCCAGCCAGAAGATAATTTCCAATCTTTTGTGTATAAAACATCCAACACATTTAATAGGTTGGCCTCATCATGAGGATCACATTCGGGAAAAAGCAAATTATATCTGTTCATCAGGTGGACCATGCTTGTATTTAAATATTTATTAATTGCTAGAATTACCATCTATCTTATGGCCCACTTGATGGATATATGAGGCTGATTTTTTTTCACAGATGATCATCACGGTGGGGCCAACCTATTGAAAGGGTTGGATTTTGCATTCACTTAGTCAGTTGAAAGTTATCTTCTGGTTGGACCATACCTTGTGGTCCAGCTGGTTGGACTTGAGAACCCTTTTTACAACATGCTGCTTTGGCCCACCTAAGGAAAAGACTGTCCACAAATTTCTTATCACATCATTCAGCCATGAAAGATTCTTTCCCACGATAATTATTACCTGACACTGGTGCGGCACACATGCAATGTACACGTGTCATCCATGCATGCCAATCCATACCATCCAAACAATGCACCTCAATGTAGATGCAGCATAGGTGAAATACAGACGGATAGGAAATGGATTGGCTACTCCCCCTGACACCAGCCCAGTGGCTGATGGTTGGTACTCTATGGGCCCCACCATGATGGATGTGTTTCATCCATTCCGTTAATTCATTTTTAAATATCATTTTAGGATTTGATGCCAAAAATGAGAGGGATATAAATCTCAGGGGGACCACACCACAGGAAAACAATAGTGATTGGATATCCAGCATTAAAATTCTCCTAAGGCCCACTGTACTGTTTATTTAACATCCAATCTGTTTATTAGGTCATACAGACCTAGATGAAGGGAAAAAACAAAGATTATCTTGATCCAAAACTTTTATGGCCCCCAAAAAGTTTTCAATGTTCTGCATTCCTTCAACATTGTTTCCTGTAATGTAGTCCACTTGAGATTGAAATATACCTCAAATTTGGTTCCATACCATAAAATGATCTATAAAAATATATGGATGGCATGGATGAAACACGTACATCATGGTGGGGTCCACAGAGCACCAACCATCAGCCATTGGCTGGTGGGGGGGAGTAGTCATTACGTTCCCGACTGATAGGACTATCAAGACCATTGGGGCGAGTGACTATTGAATCTGTGGTTGGAAAATGATCCGCTGTCCAAATTTTAAGGGATGAAATTGGATGGTTTATGCGTATCCAGCCAGTTTGATTTCTGTGATCGATTTCCATGAGGCCTAAATTTTGGACGGTCCAACACTAGTTTGCAAGTATGCAACCTTAGTAGGGCCGAGTAGCTGCATCTTGGTGACATGAAATGGACCGTTGTGCATATTTTATAGTGATTGTATTTTTGCAGGCCACGGATTTAAACACGAAGATCGTCCTACCCAACAGATTTTCTTGCAGCGGGGCATTACTTTTGGAGCCCAATAGGGCAGCATGACTGATAGTTGACAATGTTTTAAATCTGTCTATAACAGAGACTGCCAATGCCATCGACAGACTACCCGATGCCATCGAGCTCAATGCTGTAGAATGGTGTTCGATTCCATCAAGAAAATTCAAAATTTTAATGTTGGTTGCTGAAATGTTTTAATGTTATTACTCAATGACATCGAATGAGTTTAATGCCATTTACATATTCTCGATGAGTTGTCGATACCAACGAAGGTCCCATCGAATGAACATGCAGAATTGCGTAAGTGTATGAGTTGTTTCTTGTTCCGATTGTAATATTATATATATCAGGTATAGTCGATATTAGGATAAGAGGGAGGTGTATTAGGACTTTTTAATTCATTTCTAAGGTTTCAAGGGCTTATCTAGAGTTTAAGGAAGTAGATTCGATGTTGTTTGAATTGGTAAGCTCTCTCATGTAATTTATACTTTCATAGTGTATTATTATGTGCAGTGATTTATTCATGTAAAATTTAGATTGTCTTATTTGAAATTGATTGTATGATTGTGTGTGCCTTGCTTGATTCATCTTCATGGTTCCACAGGTTCCAACAGCAATAGTACATGCTACTGGCTGGAGTACTTCTGCATATCCTCATGGAAATGAGGCAACGATGGAAACAGTATATCATCCAAATGTTGGGCACATCATTGATGGACAATGCACCAATATCTCCCTAATTAGAGAAGGTCATGGTCACAAATCTTATGCCTTTTCTGAGCTGAACGTGGATGATTCCTTTATATCTTCTTAAAGGTTCTTTTATAGGCTACTAAATGAAACGTCGGGATCTTTATACATCTACATCTAAAACTTATCTGCGTGTAAAAGTCATTCACCTACCTGTATTATTGCCTGTGCGGCCCACCATGCTTTTGTATGCCATCCAACCTGTTGATTAAGTGAGATCAACCATGATGATGGAAGATCCAACAATCACATCTATCCAATCAATCATCAGGTGGGTCTCACCGTAGAAAACAATGGATAACCATCAGAACCCTCTAAATTCAGATAGTAATGTTCGTGCAATTCGATCAAACATGAGACTCTTGTGCATGATTAGGATGGTAGAGGTGTGCCAACGCCTTACTCAACTCAATTTTGATTGAAGGCTGGTGCCTGAGCTAAACTGCTTAACCAAATTCAAGGAATTGGCCTTGGCCGCCTTGTCAGCCACCCACGTGATGCTAGCTAGGTGGGTTTACAAATTTTATGGTGGGACCCTTAGAGGACACAGCTGAATAGTTTGATTTTATACAAGAGTGCGGATCCTCTGCCTCCGGCGTTTTCATTGGTCAACGTCAGTATAAGTGCCATGTCATCGATTTTTTAAATATATTAACAATATACATTTAATAGGAAGTATAACGGACGTTAAACGGAAGCGGCTTGCGTGCTTAGTAACTCAGCAGGGTAAGCGTACTGAGTAAAGTCTCAGGAGCCCACCGTCATCATTCGTGCATTGTATCAACTCCACCCATCTCTTTTATCATCTAATTTTAGGGTTTTACAACAAAAATTAATCATATCCAAAGATCAAGTGGACCACACCACCTGAAACAGTGTGAATTGAATTCTACGGTTGAAAAGTTGTTGGGGGCCCACAGAAGTTTTATGTCAAGATGATATTTGCTTTTTCCATTCATCCATGTCTTTGTGATCTTATAAACAGTTTGGATGAAAAATAAATATCATTGGAGCCTTAGAAACATTTCAATGGTGAAAATCAATACTTCCACTGTTTCCTTTGGTACGGCCTACTTGAGATTTTGATATACTTCAGTTTTGGGCTCAACCGCTAAAATGATTTGAAAAAATGGATGGATGGCGTGGATAAATCACAAGAATTCACAGTGGGCCCAACTGAGTTTACTCAGTACGATTAGACTAGTAGGCAATCCGATTTCACGTTAGAGATGCAAAAGATGCAGATTTGCAGCCAAAGCCTTCTGCAATTAAGATCTTGCGCAAGGATTCCGGATGGGCCCACTGCGATGTTTGTGATAAATCCAACCTATTTATCCATTTTTAGATATCATTTTAGGACATAATACCAAAACTAAGATGTATACAAAACTCAAATGGGCCACACGAGAGGAAACAATGGGGATTTAGTGTCCACCATTGAAATATTTATATGGCCACAAAAGTTTTGCATCAGTCTAATATTTTGGTGTTTTCACTTCATCTTAGTAAAAATGACCTTACAAACAGTCAGGATGGCATATAAACGTCAAGACGCCTAGAAAGGCTTCAACTGTAGGAATTTCTTTCTCCATTATTTCATCTTGTATGGCCTAGTTGAGTTTTTTATCATTCTAATTTTTGGTTATATGTCTTAAAATGAGCTCTAAAAGTGGATGAATGTATTGAAATTCTTATAAACATCATGGTGGACCCTACCATACATCCCAGTGCAGGAACTTCATGCAAAAGGCTTTTCCCGGTGAATTCGCGTCCACGGTTTCCATTGGAAATAGACTGGCTACTCCCTTGCCACTTGGTACTATGTGGGCCTACCATGATGTATGTGTTTCATACATGCCGTCTATTTATTTTTCTAGATCATTTTATGATTTGAGACCAAAAATGAGGTATAACCCAATCTCAACTGGACAATATTACATGAAATAGTGTTGAATGAACGTTGACCATTAAAAACTTTTTGGGGGCCATAAAAGTTTTGGATCAAGCTTTTCCCTTCATCTGGGTCTTTATAACCAAACCAACAGATTGGATGTCAAATAAACAGTACGGTAGGCCTTAGGAGGACTTTAATGATGGATATCTAATCACCATTGTTTTCCTGTGGTGTGGTCCATATGAGATTTATATCCCTCTCATTTTTGGGGTCAACCCCTAAATTATATGTAAAAATAGATTAAAGGAATGGATGAAACACATACATCATGGTGGGGCCCACAGAGTACCGACCACCACCACCACCGAGTTGGTGGTGGGGGGAGTAGCCAATTCGCTTTCATTTCCATTTGGGATTCAGTGCCACAGTGGGTAGTGAGACTCGATACTGAAGTGATGTCACCTATTTATATGGGTCCCACTATGATGTATGCTTTATATTCAGATCGTCCATCCATTTGGAGAGATCATTTTAGAGCATGAGCAAAAGAATGAATCAGATCTAAAACTCGAGTGGACCACACCACAGAAAATAGTGGAGAGAGTCACACCCACCATTTATTACGACTGAATCCAATCCAAATCTCGTCACTTTGTCTACTAAACCCCGTCACTTTGTACTGCAATCCCGTCGCTTTATCTACCGAACCCTATCACTTAGTGTTGCAACCTCGTCACTTTGTCTAGTGAACCCCGTCACTTTGTATTGCAATCCCGTCACTTTATCTACTAAACCCCGTCACTTTGTACTGCAACCTCATTACTTTGACTACTGAACTCCATCACTTTGTACTGCAACATCATTATTTTGTCTACTGTACCCCGTCACTTTGTACTGTAACATCGTTACTTTGTCTACTGTACTCCGTCACTTTGTGCTACAACCTCATCACTTTGTCTACTGCTTTCCATCACTTTGTGCTGCAACCTCGTCACTTTGTCTAGTGAACCCCATCACTTTGTACTGCAACCCCACCATTTTGTCTACTGAACCCCGTCACTTTGTATGCAACCCCGTCACTTTGTCTACTATACCTAAGGGTGTACACGAGTCGATCCGAGTCAAACTAGGCTCAACCCAGTCCAACCCGGTCACTAGCCACACCCAGCCCAAACCTGGCCTGGCCCGGTCACCAGGCCAACATGTATAGCACGAACCCGGCCCGGTCAACAATCGGGCGAGTTTTGGCTAGTTTCAAACCTTTGAGTTTGGGCCAGTTTCGGGATGAGTCGGGCCGAGTCGGGAAAACCTACAAAACCGAAAATAACTGAAAACCTACAACAATAACATAAGAGTAAGATTTTTTATTTTTTATTTTAATCCCTCTTTAAATGTCCACAATTTAAAGCTGAAAATGGGATTGTACGTCCAAGATCGGATCCAACGCCATCACCAATCAGTTTGAAATCAGAAAAAACAGCTTGAGATGTCATCCATGGCTAGATCTGATTCAGAAGTAGCAAAAAGAAATAGCCAAAACCCCTTAAAATAGTAGGTCCGCTTGAACCACAAAAATAACTGAAAATCAGATCGTAAAGTTAGGATAAGCAAATCGCATATCTCTATGCAGATCTAACCTCAACAAAAACTGCTCGAAATCCAATCGTAGATACAAGATTCAATACAATAACATGAAAAAAATCACAAACTTCACTGTAAGTCTGATCATAGATTCAAGATCAGATACAATAAAATAAAACCTTGTCGTAGATTAAAGATCCACAACAATAACTTAAGAAAAACAACAAAATTCACAATAAATAATTAAACAACTCAAAAGACTACATATAATAGCTGAAATCCCGATCGTAGGATCAAGATCATATTCAATAACGCCACCACATAACATGAAAATCAGAAACAGATAACGGAAATCTCATCCACAGTAAGATCTACACCGTAAATAAAAGATAAAAATACCTAAAATCCCCTTAAAATAACAGATCTATTGATGTAACAACATCTATTTAGATCTAGGCCATGAAAAGAAAATGAAGAAAAATAAAATTTCCGAATCTAAAATTACAGAAAAGAAAGAAAGAAAACGGACATACCTTGAGAGAGAAGGATTTCAGAAGCTTTTTCTTTTTCTTTTTCCTTAAAACAAGGTATATATACCCTAAAGGGCAAGTCGGGACGAGTCGAGTCGGGTTTTGGGCCGAGTCGGGCCGAACTGGGACCTATCTGAGCTCGACCCGAACTCAGTTTCAGGCCAAAGAAAATGGCCCGTCCTGACCCGAACTCAGTTCTGGGTCGGGCCGAGTCGAGTGAGTTAACTGGGCTAACCCGGTTCGTGTACACCCCCAACTGTACCCCGTCACTTTGTACTGCAACCCCGTCACTTTGTATACTGTACCCCGTTACTTTGTACTGCAACCCTGTCACTTTGTCTACTGAACCCCGTCACTTTGTACTGCAACCCTGTCACTTTGTCTACTGAACCCTATCACTTTGTACTGCAACCCCGTCACTTGGTCTACTGTATCCCTTCACTTTGTACTGCAACATCATCACTTTGTCTACTGTACCCCGTCACTTTGTACTGCAACTTTGTCACTTTGTCTACTGAACCCCGTCACTTTGTACTGCAACACTGTCACTTTGTCTACTGCAGTACAAAGTGACAGGTTCAGTAGACAAAGTGACGGGGTTACAGTACAAAGTGACGGGGTTCACTAGGCAAAGTGACGGAGTTGTAGTACAAAGTGATGGGGTTCAGTAAACAAAGTGATAGAGTTGTAGTACAAAGTGACGGGGTATCGTAGATAAAGTGACGGGGTTACAGTACAAAGTGACGGGGTTCAGTAGACAAAGTGACAGGGTTGCAGTATAAAGTAACGGGGTTCACTAGACAAAGTGACGAGGCTGCAGCATAAAATGACAGGGTATAGTAGACAAAGTGACGAGGTTATAGTACAAAGTGATGGGGTACAGTAGACAAAGTGACGATGTTGCAGTATAAAGTGACGGAGTTCAATAGACAAAGTAACAGGGTTGCAGTACAAAGTGACGGGGTTCAGTAGACAAAGTGACGGGGTTCACTAGAAAAAGTGACGAGGTTGCAACACTAAGTGACAGGGTTCAATAGATAAAGTGATGGAGTTGCAGTACAAAGTGACGGGGTTCAGTAGACAAAGTGACGATGTTTGGATTGGATTCAGTCGTAATAAATGGTGGGCGTGACTCTCTCTACTATTTTCTATGATGGGGTCCACTCGAGTTTTGGATCTGATTCATTCTTTGGCTCATGCCCTAAAATGATCTCTCCAAATGGATGGACGGTGTGGATACAAAACATACATTATAGTGGGACCCATATAAATAGGTGACATTTCTTCAGTAGCGAGTCTCACTAGTCAATGTTTTACTGAATCCCAAATGGAAATGAAAGCAGATTGGCTACTCCCCCAACCACCAGCCCGATGGTAGTGGTGGTCGGTACTCTATGGGCCCCACCATGATGTATATGTTTCATTCATTCTGTTAATCTATTTTTACTTATAATTTTAGGGGTTGATCCCGAAAATGAGAGGGATATAAATCTCATATGGACCACACCACAGGAAAACAATGGTGATTGGATATCCATCATTAAAGTCCTCCTAAGGCCCACCGTACTGTTTATTTGACATTCAATCTGTTGGTTTGGTCATAAAGACCCAGATGAAGGGAAAAGCTTGATCCAAAACTTTCATTGCCCCCAAAAAGTTGTTAATGGTCAATGTTCATTCAACACTATTTCATGTAATGTGGTCCACTTGAGATTGGGTTATACCTCATTTTTGGTCTCAGACCATAAAATGATTTAGAAAAATAAATGGACGGCATGGATGAAACACATACATCATGGTGGGCTCACATAGTACCGAGTGGTAGGGGAGTAGCCAGTCCGTTTTCAATGAAAACAGTGGACGCGGATTCACCGAAGAAAGCCTTTTGCATGAAGTTCCAGTACTGGGATGTATGGTTGGGTCCACCATGATGTTTATAAGAATTTCAATCCATTCATCCAGCAGTTTTTGAGCTCATTTTAAGACATGTAACAAAAAAATAGGATGATCAAAAACTCAACTAGGCCAAACAAGATGAAACAGTGGAGAAAGAAATTCCTACAGTTGAAACCTTCCTAGGCGTCTTGATGTTTATATGCCATCCAGACTGCTTATAAGGTCAATTTTACTAAGATGAAGTGAAAATACCAAAATATTAGACCGATGCAAAACTTTTGTGGCCATATAAATATTTCAACGGTGGACACTAAATCCCCACTGTTTCCTCTCGTGTGGCCCATTTGAGTTTTGTATACACCTTAGTTTTGGTATTATGTCCTAAAATGATATCTAAAAATGGATGAATGGGTTGGATTTATCACTAATGTTGCAGTTGGCCCATCCGGAATCCTTGAGCAGGATGTCACCGCAAAAGGCTTTGGCTGGAAATCCGCATCCCGTGTCTAAATTGGATTGCGTACGAGTCTTATGGCACTGAGTAAACTCTGCTGGACCTACTGTGAATTCATGTGGTTTATCCACGCCGTCCATCCGTTTTTTCAAATCATTCTAGGGGTTGAGCCCAAAACTGAAGTACATCAAAAGCTCAAGTAGACCATACCAAAGGAAACAGTGAAAGTATTGATTTTCACCATTAAAATGTTTCTAAGCCCCCAATGATATTTAATTTTCATCTAAACTGTTCGTGAGATCACAAAGACATGGATGAATGGAAAAAACAAATATCATCTTGATATAAAACTTCTGTGGGCCCCAACAACTTTTCAACAGTTGAATTCAATTCACACTGTTTCAGGTGGTGTGGTCCACTTGATCTTTGGATATGATTAATTTTTGTTATAAAACCCTAAAATTAGATGATAAAAGAGATGGATGGAGTTGATACAATGCACGAAGGACGACGGTGGGCTCCACAGACTTTACTCCGTACGCTTACCCTGCTGAGTTACTCAGCAAGCAAACCGCTTCCGTTTAACGTCCGTTATATTTCTTATTAAATATTTTTTTTAATATATTTAAAAAATCTGATGATGTGGCATTTATAGTGACGTTGACCAATGAAAACGCTGGAGGCAGGGAGTACGAAAGGGAAAAGCAATGTAGCTTAAACAGGAGTAATCCAAATTGTAGCCGGCAGAATCGCCAACTAACAACATGGAATGGCCCTATTGAAACGAACCATTCATTTGGTAAACGCCACCTCAAAGTAGCCCATGTTGTAATTTTTTTTTGAAAAAAAAAAAAAAACAGGCACTGAAACGACCGAACTTCATGTCCATATCTACTCGGTGCATCCGTATTGCCAGCCCATTTTTAGGACATGAGGCAAATCCAAAGCTCAAGTGGACCGCACCACTGAAAACAGTAGGAACCGTTGAAACCTTCCTAGCGCCCACTGGCTGTTTATATATATGCCATCTAAACTGCTCCATTTTATGGCACAGATTTTGGATGGGTCAGATGTCATGCATTTACCATGTGGCCCCACAACAGCCCCAGCAGTACCGTTACCCGGCGGATGTTCCACTGCAGTGGGATCAGTTAAAAATTTCAATCGATTGATCTGGACTGTCCATTAGGCTGCAGCCAAGATCATTGGATCCACCTATGTGATCATGTTGCCCATGATTTTAATAACCACATCTGTTAGGCAATCCAAACCATCTTATACCCACATGTTGGAAATGGCTTTTAAAAAAAATAAGGCTGAATATTTCATCATTGATCAGTCATATTTAGTTGACCTATTGGACTGTCCCTATTCGGAGCACTATAACTTATATTACTTATAGTGCTCTAAGATCATTTGGTGCATTTCTCAATAACTTCTACTCCTAAAACTAATAAAACTATCTGATTCAATTCCAAAGTTGACCAAGTTGAGCAGCTTCATAAAATTTTATTTAGGTCTCAGTGCTTCATGACCTAGTAATGATATCTACTGGTTTATTCGGGTTTATATTTTATTATTTGCCTGTCTAATCATTCAATCAAGATTTGTATCCTTAAGGGCCTTTTTAGATTAACAATTACTCCAATAAATGCATGTAAAAGCGTCATTATTGTGAAATAGAGCCGTTTGCAATTTTTTATTTTTTTATTTTTAAATGTAAACCACTGTCAAATTTTGCTAATACCATATCAAACGAATTTGGCGAAATCCTCAAATGCTCCTCAGCGCTTCAGGGGTCATTCGACCAGCTCGAGGAAGTATTCTTGCATCAATATAAAGACAGATAATCTCCTACTACGCGCACTTATACCCCTCCGGTACTCCCTCCTCCATCTTCTCCGTACACTTTCTTCTCCCTCGTTGATGTCCATGTAACTCAAGACGGTCGTCTATACTCCACGCCTCTTCATTCATATACTCATACTTCTCCATCTACTACAACTCTCTTCATCTACACCAAACCTCTCCATCTCTCTCTCTCACACGCACACACGTAAGATAATAGTACGGAGATTCGCGCGAGGAGGAACAGAGGAAACTATCTACGGTACATGTGCATACGTGGCATTTTTATAAGAGATCGGATCCATTAATCAGGCGAGTACCACTATTAAATGCTCAAAAACAAAAAATAAAAAAAGACATTCCTTCATACGCATTATGTCTAAGAAAAAATTCGGATGATCAGAAAAAAGAGATCAACCGTCTACAATCAACTACCACGATGGTCCACCTTTCTGGTAGAAATTATTTATCGTGAAATTGTCCAAAAATCATGCTTTTCCAGCTGTTATTTACGGTGGCCTCTGTCTGATGAGTAGCCATGATCCGTCACACGCGCCTAAATTTTGCACGTATGTTGCATGTCGCCGCACTTGTAAATTTTGCCCAGACGGACCGCATGTTACATTTAGGAGGCCGTTGTACCGTTGTAACGGAACCTGCCGCAACGCCGTTTTCTAACGACGAGTTGAGCTTTTACTGTACCTGCCCATGGTTCACTGCGTCAGTGATCCAAACCGTTCATATGATGAACCTCGCCATCTATGTCCAATGCACGAAAAATCCCATGAATTAGAATATCATAACCCTTCAATAGGTGGCCAACAAATAGACGGTTAAAAACAAAAAAAATAAAAAATAAAAAAATGGCAACCGTTGTTCATCATCAACGTCACCATCATAGCCGTGTCCCGGCTACTTGGGGGTCATACATGTAAATCAAATGCAACGGTTTGTGAAGAAGGGATTGATATCCAAGCCAACAATGATGTTTCTAATTAAAGCTTGCATTCCCTGCCAAATAGCATGAATCACCACCGTTGAACCATGCTTTTATGAAGGCTTGGGTCGTCTCGGCCCTCTATTGCCGTTCTAAGAATGCATACCTCAGTAAACTCTATGTTGCCCACCGTGATATATGTAATTTTATCCACCTCCTTCATTTGTTTTTTCATATCTTTCTAGACCATAATTGAAATATTACTGAAGCTTTGGATATGAGCTTAAAAAAACATAATAATAAATTAAATTAATACACACAACTACACTATTCAGTGTTGAAAGGTAAGTCTTTCTATCACCATGGAATGGGACGATATGTTTCAATTTTAGGCCTGTGCCTTACATCAGTGGGGCCCTGGCATAGTTTACTCAATATGCTATTAGAGAGCGGGTTAGGTGCAGCCCCAGCCTTACTCAACATGGCGCTTAGTGGATTAGGTGCGGCCCCAACCTCACCCAACACCGCATGATGCCTTGGCCATAGGCCCACCTTGATGTATGTATTACATATATATGCCATATATCTATTTTTCCAACTAATTTAATGTATGAGCTAAAAAAATGAATTAGATCCAAATCTTAAGTGTATTATACCATAAAAAACAATCGCATTTTAATTTTTTTTTTTTTTTTTTTTTTTTTTTTTTAATATTACAGCATGGCACACCCATGCAAGCTACTCAGACTAAAGTGTGATTTCGCCGTAATGGTTTTTTTTTTTTTTTTTTTGGGTTCGCTTGTTAGTACACCCCACTGTCAATTCACACTTCATCGTTAGCCACCCCCATTAGTGATCCATACTAAGACCTCAGTGTCGAAGTGATGTATCTTTCACTCAGTCTACCACCTAAGCTATGGATCAGAGTGTACCACAATGGTTTTGGAAACCAATGTGCAATCTATTGTAGCGGCCAGATGTGGGGCCCAGTGATGTGTTCATGGAATTTAATGCGTCCATCAGATTCTTCACTTAAAAGAACCTCAGCCCCAAAAGATCAGCTGTGCACTAAAACCAGGCTGTTTTGCGATTTATACATGCCCCTAAATTCAACTGAGGGCGTTCACTTCTGGATATTTTTCTGTGATGTGATCCATCTAAGAGTTTTATATACTTCATTTTCTGGGAGTTAGCCTAAAATGATATGAAAAATGGATGGATGGAATGGATATACAACATATGTATAAATTTTGGCCCAATTTTCACATACTAACGGAACCTGGTAATAACCCAACCTGACCAAATCCGCTCCCCGTTAGAGACCTGGACACTGCCACTAGCCAATGGGAAGCGGATTGGTTGGTGTACCACACACCAGCCATATAGCTGCTGTAGGTACGTGTCGTGCGAAGACGAGCACCGACGCTCCTCGAGCTCTGTGTTGTACGAACGGTTCAAAGGAGATCAAAGTTACCTAGGCCCCACAGTGATGTATTTATTATATCAACACCAGTTATCTATTTTTAGAGATAAGTTTAGAGCATTATCCAAAAAATAATTCATTTCCAAAGATCATGTAGACCACACCACAAATGGCAGAGGAGATAATGATTTTTACTGTTAAACAATTTGTAGGCCCACCATAACGTTTATTTTCCATCCAATCTGTTCATAAGATCATAAAGACCTAAATAAAGAAGAAAAACAAATTTCATAATGATCCAAAACTTCTCTAACCCCAAAAAGGGTTTCAATGGTAGACGTTCAATCCCCCACTGCTTTTTGCAGTGTGGTCCACTCAATAATTAGATCTGTATTATTTTTAGTATCAATCCTAAAGATGAGTTCACCAAATGGATGAACAATTTCGATATAATACATACCTCATGATCAAGCCCACAGAACTTGCTGATGTCAATACAGCCGCTATATAACTAGTGTGAGGTACACCAGCCAATCCGCTTCCAAGCCAATGGCTATGGTCGAAGTTCCGTGGATCCCACCATGATGTATTTATTTCATCCATGCCGTCCATTCATTTTTTTCATATCACTTTATTATCTAAGCCCAAAAATTAGGTAGATCCAAGTCTCAAGTTGACAACATCACAGGAAAGTGTTGATTGAATGCCCACCATTAAAAACTTCTTTGAGGCTACGAAAAGTTTTGGTCAAACTGATATTTGTCTTTTCACATCATCCAGGTCTGCATGACCCAATCAACAGGTTGGATGTCAAATAAAAATTACACTAGGCCTTAAAGGTATCTAATGGTGGACATTCAATCACTATTGTTTTTGGTTCACCTGAAATTTAGATCTCCCATATTTTTGATATCAAGCTCTAAAATGATCAAGAAAAAATTAATGCACAGCTTCAATAAAACACATGCATCATGGTAGGGCCCACAGAGCACTGACAACTGGCAACTCGGGCAGCGGCACCGTCACTAGTAAACCGCGTCCATGATCCGACACCCTTTTTCAAGTCAAAAGTATCCTCCAAAAACGTCTCACAATCCAGTTGAGCTGTGAACTTCACGTGCATTTCCCTCTGGGGAATTCCTTGATACTCTGGCTTACTTCGATAGTCTATACACGTGCACCTAGAAACGGTAACTTTGGCATGCATGAGACCCATCATAGGTAGGTCGTTACCCCAAAATCAAATCGATTAGACGATCTACACGATGATTAGATGCTTTGACCACGTTAAATTTTATCCGTTCATTAGATGCCTACCAATGATCAGCTTCTTCTGTTTATTAGTATGAGGTAAATTTGTTGGATGGCCCATATACAGTGGGTCCCAAAGCTGGGCCGGTCCTGGCGTAATAATTATAAATTCATGTGTATGAACCATCACACTCTGCTAGGGTATCAGAACTTTTTCAGAGGAAATGGAATCCAATGTTTGACTGTGGCATTTACATGACGTCTCTCTCTCTCTTTCTCTCTCTTTTTAACGCATGAAATTGGCTGGCCTCATCATGAGTATCACCGTGGGAAAAAAATCAGCCCCATCTGCTCATCAAGTGGGCCACCTTATAGCTAGCAATCATGTATCATATGACGGTCACCTGATGGGTAGATGTGGCTGATTTTTGCAAAGATGATCTCATGGTGGGGCCAACATATTGGGAAGGGTTGGATTTAGCATTCACTTAATAAGTTGGAAGCTATCTACTAGGTAGACCGCTGAGTGGTCATTAGAATGAAAAAAAAAATAAAAAATGAATCATGATCAAATAAGCCTGTGGATGAAATCATCTCTCAAATGAAAGCTTTGAAAGTAAAGGAGTGAAATGACTTGTGGGCTTCTTGAAAGTCACATGAGTAAACAAAAGTGGCACTGGACATACATCCGCTATACATATGGCACACTAATGATACTCACAATTGAATGATCGAAATGGTCCAAAGGTTGACCATCTAAATGGGTGGTTAATAAACATTGATAAATTGCTTGTTTGTGATCCTTACATTTGTGGCCCACCTAAAGCTCAAAATTTTCTCATTTTTGTTAAATGAGCTTATTAGAATGCATACATTCCTGTGATTTTGTATATTAAATGGGCCCATCACAATGCATTGGGCTTCTTCCCCACACTAATTTAGGACATTAAAGATGATATGTTCCTTTGAAAAATTTCAATGCATTCCAATTCCTCTATGTTACTCCGGCACATGTCTGGGCTCAGCAAAGCTCTCCCAACCATGCTCCACCATATCAACCTCTCATTGCTTTTGGATTCTGTTTAGTTTCTAGCTTGTGATTCTATCAGATTTCTTGGCGCTTTGTATGTAATTCATATTCAATAAAGAAATGAGAAATGGCTAGTATCGTCCTATTGCATTTTGATCATGAATGCATGTTTACCTATCCGTTTTTTATGGTTTATGATTTGTTTGTTTACTTCCTAAAGCATTGATATTAATTTTGCACGCCATCCCTTTTGTCAACAGATACTGTTCTTCTCGTGGCAACTTGACTATCGATCATGTTTTGCCAGTTTCAAGAGCCGGTGGATGGAATTGGGAAAATCTGGTATGCGTTATAGTTTCTTATAGCAGTCTTCTTTTTGCATTCTGTTTTCTCATTGATATACTGAGTACCGGTTGTTTATCATCATTGACATCTGAATCTAATAACCCAATATCGCAAGGAATCTTAGTTTCAGTATCAAGTATGTGGAATCTAATGCATGTAATATGTTAAGCAGATCAAGACTTTAGATTGAAGTTCTCCTTAAATGACAATAATTCACTGATAACTGATAAGTGGTTTGATCAGCCCCATGTGGCCAATTGGTAAGAATTAGACCTTGAAAAGAGAGAGAATGGAAGGTTTACTCTTGTGTTTATTCCAAAAGGTCCATGCAACCAATATTGTCATCATCATCTAAGCCTTACCCCGAATAATTGGAGTTGACTACATGAATCCTTTTTTGCCATTCCATTCTATAAAAGGCCATAACTTCACCATATTATAGGACCAGAAAAATAAACATGAAACATAGCTATCCCCGCTCTCTCATATTAAAATAGTTACATAACTATCCATGTTTGTGTGTGCGCGCTGTGTGCCACTCTCCCATATTAAAATAGTTACATAACTATCCATGTTCATGTACCTGTGGAGAATAAGTAGCTTTTCTTACTCAACTTACGATCCAAAGGCACCCTAAATTATTTTCTCCCAGATTGCTTGTTTTAGGCATATATCTCTTTGTTCTTAACATTTACATTTTGTTTCAGGCTACGGCTTGTGCAAAATGCAATTCAAGAAAAGGGTAGAAGACTCTGGAGGAAGCAAACAGAAGCTGATTTAGGTCCCAAAGGTCAGCCACCTATCCATCTACACCATTGGTTTTCATATATGAGAATTATTGAATGCCCCCATGGTGCTCTCCACATCTGATGCACGCAGTCTTGTCCAAATCGTACAATTCATATCATATTCACGGTTTGAAATTTATATCATATCGTATGGGCATACCATTCAAATCGTACACTCAAATTGCAAATATTAAATAATTGTACAGGAAACGGATTGGCTACTCCCCCGGCCACAGCCAATGGCTGGTGGTCAGTGCTCTGTGGGCCCCACAATGATGTATTTGTTTCATCCATGCCGTCCATCTATTTTAATAGATAATTTTATGCTATCAGACCAAAAATTAGTTATATCAAAATCTCAGGTGGACCACATTACAGGAAACAGTGTTCAATGAAGGTTGATCATTACAAGCTTTTTGGGGGCCATCAAAGTTTTGGATCAAGCTGATCTTTGTTTTTCCCCTTAATCTGGGTCTGTATGACCTAATCAACAGGTTGGATGTCAAATAAACAGTACACTGGTCCTTAGGAGGATTTAAATGGTGGATATCCAATCACTATTGTTTTCCTGTGGTGTGGTCCACCTGAGAATTATATCTATCTCAGTCTTAAAAAAAGCCCTAAAATGATCTTTAAAAATGGATGAACGGAATGGATGAAACACATACATCATGGTGTGGCCCACAGAGCACCGCCCACCAGCCACGGGGCTGGTGGCAGGGGGAGTAGCCAATCCGTTTCCAATTGTACAATTACCGTACAAATTGTGTAGAATCGTACGATAATTGTAGAATTTTGTAAATGGGCCTAAAAACAATTATCGTACAATTTTTTTCTTCTTTCTTTTTATCCCTCTGCTTTTAAAGCATAAAAAAGGCTCCTTCCTATGCTGATTCATTTTTAGCTTCTTTCGATTTACCCATTTTTTTTCTTTTTCATTTTTTACCCTTTTTACCATTCTACACATGATGTGTATACTGTATGCATGTTCTCAAATGATAACATCATGAATCATGATATGCGATTATTTTTTATGGCATATTGATGGGAAATGGATTGCTGATGAGGGGTTTTTTTTTTTTTTTTTTTATGATTTATTTGTATTTTTTCATATGTTTTCATTTCTTTTTAAGAAATCAGAAAAAACTCTTACGATTGATGGTACGATTTGTGATTCAATACATGATTCGACCCGTATTACAATATGTGATTCGATATCCATGTGGGATATCCGGGCAGTTCATCAGGTGGGTCCACTATGTAGACGACCTGGACCTTAGATCAGGTCAGTCGAATCACCAGGTTGGCTGCATGCATACATTGAATGTAGACACATGCAACTTATCTTAAACAGTCCATTGTTTTCTACATGCATAGTGCACCGCCTGATGAGTTGATTGCCCTAGTTTTTTTGGGCCAGGTCATCAACATGGTGGGGCACGCCTGATGAATCTGACACACATACCAGGTTGGGATGTATGGTCACATGTAAAGGTGTGTGCATGTGTGCTTATGGGAGAGATCCTTGTGTAAGATAATCTTCATGTACTGGAAATGAGCTGCTTGCTCCAATAGTTCTAAAACTGGGTGATTCGACTTCAAACTTGGCTGACTCAACTTGACAGGATTTCTAGTCGAGTTGCTAAGAAACTCACTGATGATGGAGATTAGCTTCTGACTCGCCAAGACTCACTGAATCATCTTGTCAACTTGGTTGACTCGACAGGAGGCGGCAAGATCCAAACTAAGTCACTCGTTGAGTTACAGGAGGCGGCAAGATCCAAACCAAGTCACTCGTTGAGTTAAATGTCATTTAAACAAACACCAAAAAAAAAAAAAAAAAAAAAAAAGCAGGAGAAAGGATTCAAACACCTGACCTCACAGCTTAGCTGGACACGCAATTACCACCTTGCCATGCATTGCCTTTGATCAGATTAATCCTCTATTTTATAATCATACTATCATAAACATCTGTTGTTAGTCTAAACACTTCTTAGTCTAATCATTAAACATCAAGATGATTGAAGTAGTCTAATCATTAAACATCAAGATGATTGAAGTAGTCTAATCATTAAACATCAAGATGATTGAAGTAGAGTCTTCGGGTCAATCGAACCCTGCTGGACATCGAATCGAGCCGAGTTTTCAGATTTTTGAACTATATATGATTATCCTTGATACCACAGGCCCCAAAAAAGACTTCGACATACTGGCAATACCCCTGACAACAGCAGCACTACAGATGCTCAAGATGAGAAGAGGGATGCCTGATGAGTGGCGCCAGTACCTATCAACTCCACCTTCGGACCGCTGATGCAAACCGTCTGGATCACCCAACAAACATGTATACAGAAGGCCTGTGTATATCTAGTGTTAGGCTCGTTGCGGGTCATGTAACATGGAAAGTCCGTCATGCACCCGTTCATCAATATATGCAAGTCTTGGTGCTCTCCCTCATGCACACGAGTCCATTTCATCATTTATATACAAAAAAAGGAAAAAAAGAAAAAAAAAGAAAGAAGGAAAATCCTCATCTAATTGAACTTCTTCGAATTCATGTATATCAAGTGTACCTTGTATGATGCTACTTTGATCTCTCACGTTTACTAAATTAAATGCTATTAAGCTTTCTTAACATTTTTTACAACTTAATACTAGTATTTAGCTATTCACTCGGTCAATCCCTATAAAACGGTTGATTGCGGTAGTTTCAGCTGTCTTTGTGATTTAAACAAACTGATAGTGTTTAATCTCATCTGGGTCCATGGGTCCATTAACTCAGACTTTTTGCATCTTGTTTATATGGTACCTTTACAGTTGAATACATGAGTTGTGGAACTTGGTAACTCTTACTCGAAACTCAGCTGACTCAACTTGACTCTTTGGGATTTCGAGCTAACATACTTCCTGCCAGAGTGACTCGGTACTGACTCGTCAGGTTGGCTCATCGACTTGGTGAACCCACGGTAAGGACGGCACCGTCTTGGGTGAGTTCGGGGTCTCACCTGCGGTCACAGCCGAGTTGCGCTCACTAAGTCTTACCTTTTCTGGCAGATTCATAGATTGATACAAAAAGCAAGTTGGGCCAATTTAATGAGATCTTTCTGATAAAGAAGCCCATTTAAGCAACGGATGGTCTAGAATTGATGTGATGATCACATGGAAAAGCGGGTACCTGATGGGTTCAATCCGTCCTGGTGTAACCACTTGAAGATTTTGATATTCTGATAAAATTTTTTTATAATAATCATGGAGGTGGACCCCACACCATGTGATCCATCGATGTTTATCCATTAATCTTTATTCCATTTTGCACAAATGTGTTCATGTTAATATGATGGATTATTTATAAGGCACCGTATCTTTATATATATATATATATATATATATAGAGAGAGAGAGAGAGAGAGAGAGAGAGAGAGAGAGAGAGAGAGAGTAATGGTCTTCTGCGAACCTTAAATTCTGCAGATCAACTGATCAGAACGTGGGCAACCCTAAATTTACCTTGGCAAAATGACGACAAACACTTAGGTGGCCCACCAACCGATCAAGGTGATCTTCTCTCCAGGTACAATACACGCACTCCACAAACCCATGGTGGGACCCACCATCACTATTCTAGTCGTCAAAAGTGCGTGAACCATTTGTATCGCATCCACAACAAAAACCGTGAATAGCTTAGGACGTGTTTGGCACAGACTGCGATAAAAACAATTCGTGATATTCAGGATTTCTACAATTTGTATAATTTCCAAAAATCAAGAAATGAGAATTTCCAAACACCACTTAAAAAACCCCATTTTTGCAATTTTCGAAAATTCTACCAACATTAGATTTCCAAAATTCCCAAACTTTTTTCCCCTCTCTCTATTCTTTCTTCTTCTTCTTCTTTTTTTTTTTTCTTTTATAAATGAATTTTGAGGGTAGAAAGCTAATAATAATAAAAGAAAGAATACCTGGGAGGGGTCTTTCTTCATTTTCTGCATGAGGGAATCGATGGCGATGCGAATGTTGTCATCGGAAGATCGGACGGTGGATTTGACAGCTTTGAGAAGGTGAGGGTCCACTTCTTGGGATGTAGAATTGGTAGCTTTCTCGATTAGGGCTAACAGCTTCTCTCCTTCCAATCTCTCTTTTTTTCCCAAAAGAAATCGCACCACAAACAGGCACTGTTACCAGGAAATATAAATTGCAGAAAATATGATTCGGAAGCGCCCAAGAGAACAAAAATTATTCAAAAATTGTGGCTAGAGGCCTATTTTCTTGTAGTGTCGCATACTTCAAAACAAACAGAGCAGCGAACGACTTCTACATGTGACGTTCTAAGCTACAATCCGAGGCCCACTGATGGATAGTCATAGAAAGCCTACATTGGTGAGAAACTATATTATACCTAACCCGCACAGTTTACCAGAGTTTTCAATTCTAACGAGTGGAGTACATGGTTGGGTAATCCAAACCATCCGTGTGTTGAGTTCCATAGATGGAGAATGCCTAGAAAATGTAACACACTGGAGAATTCTAGCAAGCAGGGACCAACATTAGGACCTTTTTCAGGCCATACATAGAAAGTTTGAGATTGATCTATTGCGGAAATTTTGAGTCGTTGGCCATCCTAGTGGGACACAATAGACCAATGGTCTAGATGATCAATCCATGCGTCTCACTTTTCATAATGAAAAACTGTGAATACTATTCAAATGATGCAGACCAACTATCATATAATTCCTCCATATCTTCCTGCCAGGGGTTTGGACATGAGACCAACGGTCTAGATCACAGAACCACAGGCCCACTTGTACAAACTGAAAACCAGAGGATACTGTCCACATCCTCAGGTCGAGAATCCTCATAGCTGAGTTAGTTTGTCAATCAAGCGAACATGGCATGTTTCTGACCACTGGAGTGTTCTTACTCCAAATAATCGTACAGTTGTTGCCTGTGGGGCCCACTAATATGCGTGTGTATGGCATCTAATGTGTCCACCTTAGTCAAACAGAAACCACCGTGAAAACGCAACTTCTGAAAGTCAGTATGATAAATCATATGGTGTGGACCACAATGTGAATTTGAAATTTTGTACGTGACCATCCATTGTCTCTCTCTCTCTCACCTGATGACTGGATGTACACGTCTTGATCCCGGTTGAATGTTCATGATGGGACAGACACTGCCCTGACTTTCGTGTAATTATAAACCATATGGGCCACCACGATTTTTGTACTCTATCACCTCACTTCAATATCTATTCACCTCATTTTAGGGTACAGGGCCCAAGAACAAAAGGATTTGGGTCCATTTTAGGAGCTCATGTAGGGAATGAGCCCCAAAATTAGGCGGATACAAATCCGTAGGGAATGAGCCCCAAAATTAGACCGTGGTGATTGAACGTCCACTGTTAAAAACTTAAATTTTATGGGGCCATTAAAGTTTTAGATGAAGCTGATATTTGTGTTTTCCCTTCATCCATGGAAAGATGATCTAATCAACATGTTAGATGGAAAGTAAGCATCACAGTAGGCCATAGGAAGTTTTTAATGGTGGCTGTTTAATCACCATTGTTTTCCCATGCAGTAGTCTATTGGAACGGTTGTTAGGGGTGTACAGCTGACTCCAACTCGAACTCAGCTTGGCTTGGTCTTGATTGGCTAGCTCGGCTGGGTTCGATTAGCAGCTCGAGCCAGTTCGAGCCAAGTTCGAGCATGTGCGGCATTTTCACAAACACATGGAGTGTACTTTCAATTCCTTACTGTATGTGAAACAGCAGCAGCTATTTACAGGTATTTCATCTAACACCTTGTAAGCAACATCAAAATAATAAAAAAAATAGTATTTGTTTCATATACAGACCTTCCTTGCTACCAGCTGACACTTCGTTGAGTCATTTTATCAAACATTTGGTGAGCAACATCAATATCAAAGTAACCGAGTTACTGAGCTAGTTCGATTCGAGTTGGGGTTCGATCCGAGTTAAGTCGAGCTCAGGCGAGCTCGAACTCGGTTAGAAATTTTTTCGAGCTCAAAAAATTAGCTCGACTCAACTCAAACTCAATTTTGAACCAAGTCGAATCGTGCTTTTTTGAGTCGAGCGAGCTAATTGGGCTAACTCAGTTCATGTACAACCCTAACTCTTGTGAGTCTACCAGCAAGCCATATGAGTAAAGACCCACCTTAAATTCTACATGATTTATTAGCCAGCATATACATGATTTATTAGGTAAGAGTTAAAATAACATTTCTCTAATATTAAATTGGGTGACCTACCTTTTTACATTCTACAATTGTGCCACATTTACTTTTTTATTTTAGGTATTTGATCAGCACGAATAACAAATAATTAGCCCATGAACATATGATTAAAATAGGCTATTCAAACCAAATATAATCTATATAGCTTGTATCTGCCATGACTTTGCCTGCATTGGAACCACCCTTTTGCATTTAGTTTTACGGCACTATCGTCAGTTTGGCGATCCTAATTTACCAGGACACAATGGCTACACTTATGGTTACGGTTATAATCCGTAGCCATAGATGGCCACCACTTGCCCCCTTTAAAAGCAGGGGTATTTTCATCCTTAAATTTGCCGTCCACACGAACAGGTCTAAGTTCGTAAGTTATGTTTGTTTTTCTTCATTAATAACCAATGGATAGAAGGTGGGGTCACAGTCATAAATTTCTCAAAGTCTCGGGATGCAGGGAAGTTCGTGTTAATGTGGCAAAGTGTTCTGAGCCCATGACGATGTATGTATTATATCTATACAGCCAATAGGATTGAATGCCTACCACTGGAAATATTTTGGGCGCAACAAAAGTTTTTAATCAAGCTGATATTTGTTTTTACCATCTGAGTAAAGAGCACTCTTGGAAGGTTTTAATACTGCGCGTCACTGTCTCCAAGCTTTATATGGTGTGGTCCACTTGATCTTTGGAGCTGCCCATTTTTTGGATTATGCCCCAGAACTCATCTGTAAATACGTATGGACGGTGTAGATATAACATATAGATGACATAACTTTACGACGTCAACACCGTACTCATAAGGTTCTGTGCTACGCAATCCACACAATCCGAGTCAGGCTTACGTGTAACCTGGGCAACACTCTCATTGGTCTTTCCCTGACCGTGGGCCATCTTGATGCATGTGTTTTTTATCCACGCCGTGCATCGGCTTTTCCAACTCAGTTTAGGTTTTGGTATGAAAAAGGACAGATCCAATTCTTGTGTTGACCACAACACAGGAAGAAGTGGTGATTGACCATTAAATACTTCTTGGGGCCAAAAAATTTGGATCAAGCTGATATTTTTGCTTTCCGTTTATCCAAGTGTGCGTGATCTTGTCAACAGGTTGGATAGTAAAAATTATTGTGGGCCATAGGAAGTTTTTAATGGTATGAGTTTAATATCCAGTGTTTGTTATGATGTGCTCCACTTGTCATTTGGATCTTCTTCATTTTTAGGACCACATAGTAAAAGTGTGTGCAAAAACTGATGAATGGATTCGATATTCTGAAAATATATTAAAGTGGGCCTCATAGTCAGAGAAAATTTCAATACAGTGCTACTCGAGTAAAACCTGATCCACTTCATTATTCTCGGGAAGTGACGCTTCTACGGTAGCTAACATTCGCTTAGCTTTGGCCGCCCTTCATTTTTAAGTCGCCCATCGTGTTGTATGCATGAGATCCACTCGAGCCATTAGATGCCACACCAAGACATTGGCCCAAGACTCATAAACCAGGCCATACACGATTCAACTGGGCCACACCAATGGAAACAGTTTGGAGAGTGTTGTTTTTATGTATATTATTTCCAATGGCATGATCCACTTAAACCATGGATGGGGCTAATTTTCAGGCCATGGGTTTATCATGGGGTGATGCACCTAATGGTTGGGTGGATTTCATGTTAATGCACGGCGGGGCCCACCCAAGCCAACAAATCCTTTCCCCCTTGAAATAACCTTCATCAACGACCGTTTTTTTTTTTCTTCTTCTTCTTTTAACACACGCGCGCGCACACACCCCCACACACTCGCGGTAGTGGAATTTCACCACCTATGGATACTCGAACCCTTTGAGCGGGTGTTGAAACTCCCAGAGTCTACCACCCGACAGTTACTGACATTAATTTCTCCTTAAATGAGGCAACTAGTTGGACGGTCTAACTAGTTCTGCGTGAGCATATCTCTCTCTCTCTCTCTCTCTCTCTCTCTATCAGATCTGACTATTTAGTGGACCACACTTGACAAAGCATTTTCAGCTGCTATTTGTGGTGTGGTCCATATAATCTTTGGATATGATTTATTTTTTAGATAATACTCTATAATGATCTCTAAAACTATATGAACGGTTTAGATATAATAAATACATCACTGTGGGGCCCATATAACTTTGATCTCCTTTGAACCGTTCGTACAACTCGGAGCTTGAGGAGCGTCAGTGCTCGTCTTCGCACGACACATGCCTACGGCTATAGGATTAGGGACGCGGATTGCGTACTACCCCCACATGTCCCCAGCTCCGAATGGGCAGTTCTGTGGGTGGGCCCACCATGATGTATCGATACATCCAAACCGTCTATCCCTTTTCTCGTATTATTCTAAGGCATTAAAATAAAAAATGAGGCAGATCCAACGATCAAATGGACCACACCAAAGATGACTCTTGCATTTAATTCAACTGACCTTCAGTGCTTTGTGCATTTTAATGCAACCAAGATTAAGATTATTATTTTGTGTGGTCCACTTGAGCTTTGGATATGCTTCATTTTTGTATTCAGAACCTTAAAATAATCTGAGAAAAGGGATGGACAGTTTGGATGTACAGATACATGACGGTGGGCCCACCCACAGAACTGCCCTTTCGGAGCTAGGGACTGGACGTACGTAGCTTCTTGAAGAATCTTATTGCCTGTTGCTTCATGAAGAAGCTTCAAGTACAGGCTAACAGTAACCCAACTGTACACTCTCTAGCCTCTAGGTTGTCGTCATGAGTAAACTTTGTTGGGCCCACTGTGAACGTAAGTATCTGGTCTATCCATGCCTTCCATCCGTTTTTCCATCTTATTTTAGACGTTGAGGCCAAAATTTAAGCATACCCAAAGATCAAGTGGACCATACCATTAGAAACAGTTGGAATAATGACTTCCACCGTTGAAACCTTTCTAGGGCCCACAGTGATATTTATTTCTCATCCAACCTGTTTATAAGGTCACAAAAATATGGATGAAGGGAAAACACAAATACAAGCTTGATCCAAAACTTCAGTGGCCCCCAAGAAAATTTCAACGGTATATGTTCAATTCACACTGTTTCCTATGGTGTGGTCCAGTTGAGGTTTGAATATACTTAATTTTTAGGCTCAAACCCTAAAATTATCTGTTAAAATGGATGGACAGAGTGGATAAAATACATAAATCACGGTGGACCCCACAGAGTTTAATCAGTACGCTTAGCCTACTGAGCTACTCAGTACGCAATCCGCTTCCGGGCTCGCCATGATGTTTATGTGAAATTCACTCCAACCATTAGGTGTCTGAGTTGTACGAACGGTTTAAAGGAGATCAAAGTTACATGGGCCTTACAGTGATGTATTTATTATATCTACATTGTTCATCTATTTTCAGAGATCATTTTAGAGCATTATCCAAAAAATGAATCATATCTAGAGATCATCTGGACCACACCATAAATAAAAGCGGAGATAATGATTTTTTCACCGTTAAAAAATTCGTAGGATCCACCTACTAATATGAGATGTAGGGAGGGGTAAACTTATAATTTTATAGTTACCACACCCGGTGCGGTCCGGATCAAATCGGATCGGATCCAAACGGATCAAATTTCGATTCGGGTCGGTCGGATTTGTTACTTACCCGAATTCGATCCGACCGTCGTTCGGATCTGACCGATCCTACCCGAACCTAACCGATCCAGGCTATCGGTTCTGTTCGAATCAGGTCGGATCTGCCGGATCGGGTCCATTTTGCCCACCTCTAGTTATGATCGGGATCCAGTGACGTGGGTGAGACCTTGACCGTGGGTTGACCTCAATGTATGTGTTGCATGTGTTTATTGTATATCCTTTGTTTTTTTTTTTTTTTCAGATGATTTTGGTGCATTGTAAAAAAAGAAGCAGATACAAACCTTAGATGGACCACTCCATACGAAAACGGTCATTGAACGGCCACCATTGAAAGCTTCTTACTATCAATATTTATTTTTCATCCAACCCGTTGTTGATAAATTCACATGGAAACCAATGAAGGAAAACACCAACATGTTGCAAAACCTATTTAGCTCACAAAAAGTTTTTAACTGTCAATGGCTACTGTTTCTTGTCATGCGGTCAACTTGATATTTAAATGAACTTCAAAATTTTATTTTACCATTCTCCAAAATGAATAGACTTAAAGTATAAATGGCCTAGATATATGATGCATTAAGGTGGGCCCCACTGCCAAGTCCCACCTGATGGGATTCTTGTCTCGTGCTTGACTGGTCGTGAGCCTCGCTCGACCGGTTGAGGGCTGGTGCACGACTAGTCGTGGAGTCAAGTCCTGACTCGACTCAAAGTCTGGACTATTTTTCTCCAGGGTGCTCGACCGGTCATGGGTGGCTCTCGACCGGTCGTGACCTCATCTGGACCGGTCGTGGTTACACAGGTTCGTTCTGCGATTTTGTGCGGATTGTGGATTTTGAGTCCTTTCGCAACTGGGATGCGGAAAGGAGTTTCTTAAAACTATAAATAGGGGTTCCTAGGGTTTTTCTAATATAGAAAAAACTCAAGAGGGCTATCAAAGGTGTGAAAGAAAGAGAGAAAGAGAGAGAGAGAGAGAGAGAGAGAGAGAGAGAGAGAGAGAGAGAGAGGAAGCTTATATAATGGAGGTTATGCTCGTGGAGGTTTTCTACTGTGCAATTTATATCTCAGCGCTTCTATGTCCTCGTAATGGGTGAGATCTCTTTGTTTTCTTTGTTTCTCTTATTGTTTATCCACTCTTGCGTGAGTAAAGAAGGTTATAATGTTCTACTTCATAGTGGATTGTTGATCTGTACGAGGTCTCGTGGATTTTATGTGAGACTTGTATCCTAGCCTGTACCGTTTCATAGGCTCCCGCGGTCCTCCCGGTCGAATTCCAGCGACCTGCGACACGTAGATAGCATTTACACATGACCTTGAGTGTCATCCTATAATTTCGAGTCAGCTTGACCTAAGACCTATGTCATTGCGACCTCATCGTCGCTGCGGTTCCAACGCCGCATCTCGTATGACAATCCGAGATGTACATCAAAAGATGTAGGCCACGCTTTATTTGAACCTTGAACGTATTTGTGGGACCCACCTACGGCATGGCACGCCACCCTATGCGTGCATGACATCATCATCCTCATAATTTCCTAGCCACCTATGGCTAGTCTAGACCCCAAGCTACCTATAGCTAGTTTAGACCCCTAGCCACCTATAGCTAGTCTAGACCCCTAACCCCTCCCTTACATTCATTATGACATGCATTTATTACTCTCTCTCTCTCCCTCTTTCTTTCTTATTTCCTAGCAAGAGAGAGCTCCCAACGTCCATTAGAGCTCTCCATTTCCAAACCTTTTGCAAGCTCTCCACCTCTAAATCCAACCCTCCAAAATCAATCCCAACTATTGAATCTTGTTCCCTTGGAGCTCTAGATCATATTGGTGGAAGAAGAAGTCCAAGATCTAAGGTGGGTGCTTCTCTCTCTTTTCATTTTTGTGTGATGTGTGGCCCACTTGGAATGGACCCCACCTTGATATATGTCTTACCCAAACCATCCAAGTCATGTGAATCCTACCTTATGGATGATGAGAAAACACTATTAGACCCATTAGGTGGGCCACGTTCATGTGGGACCCACCTTGATAAAGCGTGGGCCACATACATGTGGGACCCACCATGACACTGTGTTTATCCATGCCGTCCAGCGTCCCTGGACGCTGGACGTGAAGCTGGCTAACATGGAGTGCATGTACTAACATGGGTGTATACTAACAAGCTAACCAAAAATATATATAAATATAATATATATACATAACGTTAGTGGGATTTTAGACTTTTGGGTGGGTCATTAATACAGGCCCCACCTTGATACATTAATTTAATCCAAGCCATCCATTCCATTCCCCAGATTATTTTAATCGTTGAGCCAAAAAATGAGGTTAATCTGACTCTCAGACAGGCCCTAGCATAGCAAACAGTGTGTTTACTATTGATATCCACCCTGTTGTTTTGATGTGCCAAAAATATAGTGAATATTGGACTTGTTTGGTCCGTCTCAGGCCATGGAATACAATGGGTGGTGTGGATCTGCCTGATGTGGGCCCTACATGCAAAACACTACACAAAAATCATTTTTTTCAAAAAAAAAAAAAATGGCAGCAGCAGCTGCTGCTTACTGTCATAAGACGCCAGCGGGCGTCCTGTTGCGTAGGCGGACGGGCCAGGGACCACGGTCCCAGCCGTGGGCCCCACCATAATGTGTGTTGTATACCTACACCGTCCATTTTGTAAGCCCCCTCCGGGCAATGGGCCACCCCAAGAATCATCCATATACAAAGCTCAGGTGGCCCACATCATAGGAAACAGCAGTGATTGAACGGCTACCATTGAAACCCTTTTCTGGGTTACAGAAGCTTTGGATCTCCATGAAATTTGTTTTTCCTTTTCATCCAGGTCCGTGTGACCTTACCAACGGCTTGGATCGCAAATAAGCATTATGGTGGGCCCCACGTGGGACCACAGTGATGTATATGTTTTGGACACACCGTCCACAGCCGTGGACGGTGGAGCCCACCATGGTTTATGTATTTTATCCACACCATGATGCATGTGCTACATCCAAACCGTCCATCCATCTTGAAAGCTCATTTTTTAACATGAGCTAAAAAAAAATAAAAATGAGTCAGATCCATTGTTCATGTGGACCCCCCACCATGATGCATGTGTTGCATCCAATTTGTCCAACCATTTTGAAAGTTTATTTTAAGGGCTTGAGTTCAAAAATAAGGCAGATCTGCCTATCAAGAGGACCACACAGCAAAAGCAGTGGGGTTGGACGTCTGCCATTGAAACTTTCTTAGTCCTGAAGTTTTGGGCAAATATAATATTTATTTATTTATTTTTATTGGGTTTGTGTGACCTTATCAACAGCTGGAAGGAAAATAAACGATATGGTGACCTATGATGGGATTAGATTGGCAGGTGTACCACACACTAGCCTATAGCTGCTGATGAAGCAGTAGGTTCTATGGAGCCCACCTTGGTGACATGTGCACCCCATGTGTGGGACCCTCTTCAAAGCATGTGTTGCATCCAAACCATCCATCTAATTGGCAAGCCATCTTAGGCTTAAGACTAAGAATGAGGCTGATTTATCAGGTGGACCACACCACAGAAAGCAATGGAGAGACGAACACTTACCATTGAAGTCTTTTTTGGACCATAGTAGTCTTGGGTTAAATTGATATTTATTTTTCCTCCCAACCAAGTCTTTGTAACCTTACTAACAGGCTAGATGGGAAATAAATTTGATGGTGGGCCTAGGAATTGTAAACGGTGAAAACTTATCTCCACTTCTATTTGTGGAATGGTCCAGATTCTTCAATATGATCCTTTTTTTTTGGGAATGCATGAGGCCCACCTTGGTATATACATAAGGCCCATTTGAGGAGGTTCACCTTTGATGTGTGTATGGCCCATCCATGAGGCCCACCTTTGATGTGTTTGTGGCTCATCCGTCAAGCCCACTTTGATATACTTGTGGCCCATTAGTGTGGCCCATTGATGCCGCCCACTTGTTGTGTATGAGGCCCATTGGTGCGGCCCAACGATGCAACTCATCGTGCAGGCCGTTCTTTGGCTGGACCACTGGTAGGCCCAGCTGTGATGTGTGGGCCCACTTGCTACATGTGCAATGCCCACCTCTGATGAATATTCGAGGCCCACCTGTTGGCTATTTAAGGCCCACTTGTTGGATATTTGAGGCCTACCCATTATGTATTTTCGGCCCATATGGCATGGCCATTGTGATGTTTTGCAACCCATTTAATGAGGCCCATTATGATGTGCATTGGGCCCATGGGTTGTGGTCATGCGATGTATCTGAGGCCCATGTGCAAGGCCCACTCGTTGGGTATATATCCTTTGTATGAGGCCTAATGCAATGTACATTAGACCCTTGTGTGAGGCTATGGGTCCGCCTTATGTTTGACTCTATATGGACCATTGCTTGAGAGCAATATTGGTTGAATATCCACATTGATGGGCAATTACGGTTAGATGTCCTCATTGTAACCTCCCCTTAGGCCTTGTTAGGCCCATTCTCTTCATGGGTTAACCCAAATAAGTGGGCCCCATTCGCCATAGACAGATGGCTCCATGCTATCGGATTGATATAACCATGGTCGAGAGCCGATCTTTACATTATTGTTGATTGGTTGTCCATCTATGGACCCTGCCTTGTTTATATATGTTGATTATCGGTACCGATTATCGAGGCCGATCCCGATTGTCGATTCCGAGTATTGAGGCTGATTAGCCATCAAGGTCGACTATCATGACCGATTGCCGATTTTTGATTATAGAGATTGATTATCATTCCAATCCTGATTGTCGAGGCCGATTGTTGAGGCCCAATGCGATGTATATACGGCCCATATTTGAGGACTGTTGTGATGTGCATTCAAGCCGTGTTTAAGGCCTAATATGATGTATATGAGGCCTATGCGATGAGGCCCATTGGGATGCATTTGTGGACCAGGCTATGGAGCCCATTATGATGTATGTTAGGCCCATGAGAAAGGACCATTGTGATGTATTCATGGCCCATGATGCATGGCCCATTTGATGTATTCGAGACTTACATGTAGGGGCCCACATATCATGTATTTGAGGCCCATGAGCAGGGCCTGCCTGTTGTGTATATGTGGCCTTTGAGTAAGGCCCACTATGTTGTATATCAGCCCTTTGTGTGAGGTCATGGGTCCACTATATGTTAGGATCTATGTGGGCCATTCCTTGGGGGCAAATGTTGGTTAAATGTCCACATTGTCGAAGCCGATTGTTGAGGCCGGTTATTGACATCGATTGTGAGTATGTGATAGCATAGCATCATCATACATGCCTATACGCATCATTTGCATGTTTGTTATGAGATGTGGTTGACCATTGCATATGTCATTGGGCAGGTTGTTATGAGACTCCCTGATAGGCGGAGGTTATCTCACATGAGTGCACGGTATGCGCACGATTGATGCATGACTGGATTGTATGACTCATGCATCTTGCATTGTGTGCCCTAGCGACATCAGGGCCGTAGCCTCCACAAGCATATCGTGGATGGTCAGATGAGACACCGAAAATGTTTAGTTCTAACATACGGGCGCCATAGATGTCCCTAGGTGAAAATTCCTAAACCTCCGTGGCCAGGAGACGCCCCGACTTCGAGACCGAGTGGATACATGAGCGCCCGAGTGCTGAATATCAGGAAGCCGCATCTCCCACCATGTCATGGTCGGTTGGGAGGGGGTGTGGCCTTACCCGCCCGAGGGTAGGGAGCAATACTAGGCTAAGTTTGACCAGCTTGTGAATGGGTCCGCTATCGACGTGCCGGATAGGTATTGGCAGACTATTGGACAGGCGGATAGTGAGGTTTCTTACGCTCACTTGGACTGTGCGGTTAGGAGAGCGTAGTGCCATTTGGAGTGTACTAAACCCCGGTGATGATCCTAGAGATGAACTGAACTGATATATGGATTTAATGAGTAGGAGTTGCATACTCATTCATGCATTTATTCATTCACTATCCACTGGGGTTGGTGGTGCATAACTATTTGTTACGTGTGCATTCGCAATGGCCAGGATTTCGGTTGGGGCGTGCGACTAACCTGAGATCAGGAGTTTATCACATTGCGTCTAACTATCCAAATTTAGGTATGGGACTGGTTTGGATAGAAGTGCATTGTGATGGACCCCATAGCCTGCGATACTACGTACATCATCCCGACTTCACACTCCAGTATGGTCATTCCATTCGTACCGCATATTGCATGACATTCGCGGCATACGGCATTTTAGGTTACTGTGTTTCTGCATTTATATGGTCTAGATACGGCTGACGCTATTCGTGAACTCATCAGGAATTATATATTGCATTGCATCCTCAACATTTGATATTTGGCTTTTATGATTCTTTATTTGCATAGTTGTTCTATATTGCTTACTCTGTTATCTTATGATCTATGATCTTGTCAGTATTTCTGCTTACTCTAATAATTCATGATCTTGTCAGTCTTTCTGCTTATTCCGATAATGTACGATTTATGGATTAGCAGTATTTCCCGTATTATATGATGATGGCATTGTATCGAATACTTGGCACTTACCTTGTGCACACACTTACATCACCTCTAAGCTTTCTATAAGCTTATGCACGATAGATGCGTGGAGATGATGATAGGTTGCAGCAGTATTGAGCTTGGAGTGTACAACGGTCTTCTGGAGCTTGATTTTCGATTTATGTATTTTCCTTTCAGTATTGTATTCAAATGTTTATATTAGTGGATATGTGATGATGATGTTGTCTTTGTAATTTGGGTATACTTGTGATTATGCTTATTACGAGTTAAACGTATATTGGCAAAAAAAATCCTCCTTGTAGGATCCTAAGATCGAAATCTGGCATATGAACGCCAGGAGCAAAGAATGGGGTACTACGGAGGCTGTTGGCACTAAGTTCGACGATCGGGATTCCTGTGAATCCGATTTCCGAGTTTGGGGCGTGACATTTTACCTCTATGAGAGTTTTTTACATAAAAATCTCGTGTGGTGTGTGATTTATGCTTTGATTTATTTCATTGCTTTATTATCCATAATTCTGGTTTGTTTCGGGAGGCTAGATCCTAAGGTTTTGTGCAAGGCCCCCAACAAAGTGGTATTAGAGCTAAGCTCGTTGAACGGGTAGGATCGGTTTTTTGAATTATGGAAGGTGGCTCATCAAGGATGATCAGCTTCAATGGTTCTAACTGGACCATATGGAAGGCTAAGATGGAAGACTTGCTTTATTGTAAGGACCTATATTCTTCAATTTTAGGCATATTAGCAAAATCTAAGGATATGTCTAATGATGATTGGAAGAAGATGAACCAGAAGATGGTGGGGTTTATTAGACAATGGCTGGATGATTCTGTGTTCCACCATGTGTCTATAGAGACCTCAGCCGCTAGTCTATGGCTGAAATTAGAAGGGTTGTATGAGAGGAAGACAACCGGTAATAAATTTTTTTTGATAAGGCGACTTGTGAATCTTAAGTTCAAGGATGGTGGTTCTGTGGCCGAGTACATGAATGATGTCAGCAATATAGTGAACCAACTCTCCTCTATGAAGATGGTCCTAGATGATGAATTGCAGGCTTTACTTTTTCTTAGTTCATTGCTTGATAGTTGGGAGACATTGGTGGTGTCTCTAAGTAACTCCGCGCCAGACGGAAAAGTATCCATGGAACAGGTAACCAGTTGTCTTTTCAATGAGGAGATAAGGAGGAAGTCTCAGGGGTCTACTCAGCAAGAAACCCTTGTGACACAGGAACGGGGGAGAGGAAAGAACAGGAAGGGTGGGAAAGCCCGAGATAAATCAAGAGGCAAGTCGAGTAACAGAAAAGATGTTGAGTGCTGGAATTATGGCAAGAAGGGCCATTATAAGCATGAATGTCGTAAGGCTAAGAACGATAAGAAAGGAAGATCAATCAGATTCCACTGCGGTCTCTTCAGATAGCGACGTTATAGTTATTCTTTCAGCAGATTACGATATATGTCTCACAGCTACGAGTCAAGACACCGACTGAGTGATTGACTCGAGAGCTTTTTTTCATGCGACTCCACTCAGGGACTTCTTCACAAGCTACAAATCAGGTGACTATGGGATCGTGAAGATGAGAAATTCTGGCATATCGAAAATCGTGGGAGTCGGTGATATTTGTGTGAAGACCGATGTGGGCTGCACATTGGTTCTCAGGGATGTGAGGCATATCCCGGACCTTTGCCTCAACTTAATGTCGACGGGAAGGTTGGATGATGATGACTATGAAAGCCGGTTTACTGGTAAGCGACGGAAGCTCATCAAGGGTTCATTGATCACAGCCAGAGGAAAGAAGTGTTGCACCCTTTACAAGGCAAGTGTCAGTATGTGCAAGGGTGGGTTGAACGCAGCAAAAGATTCAGCAATTGACATGTGGCACAGGCGTCTAGGCCACATGAGTGAAAAAGGGCTTCAACTACTAGCGAGGAAGCAGCTCCATCTAAACGTGACAGGTACACATCTCAAAACATGTATTGATTCTTTATCAGGGAAACAACATAGAGTTTCATTTATTAAAACTGCTTCTTATGTTAATAAAGTGCATGTATTAGATTTGGTTTATTCTGATGTTTGTGGTCCTATGAGGACAAAAACCTTGGGTGGGGCATTATATTTTGTTACTTTTATAAATGATGCATCTAGGGGGGTTTGGGTTTATGCTTTGAAATTCAAGGACGGGGTCTTTTGTGTGTTTAAATTGTTTCATGCTATGGTCGAGAGAGAGACAGGTAGATCATTGAAGTGCATCCGCACTGACAATGGTAGTGAATACATTGGCGACTTCCACATGTATTGTAAGTCCCTGGGTATATGACATGAATAGACGATTCCCAAGACCCCCCAGCATAATGGTGTAGTTGAGCGAATGAATCGCACTATTGTAGAGAGAATCAGATGCATGTTATCCCAAGCGAAATTGCCCAAGACGTTCTTGAGAGAAGTAATGCATACAATTGTGTATTTGATAAATAGGTCTTTATCAGCCCCATTGAATGGAGAAGTACCTGAGAAGGTGTGGACTGGAAAGGATCCATCGTACAGTCATCTCAGGGTGTTTGCATGCAGGGCATCCGTTCACGTACTAAAGGATGAGAGGTCCAAGCTTGATATGAAGATCAGGCAATGTATGTTCTTGAGGTATGGTGATGAAAAGTTCGGTTATAGGTTATGAGATTTGACCGAGAAGAAGCTCGTCAGGAGCAGAGATGTGGTTTTCTTTGAAGATCAATGTATAAAAGACATTGGTAAGCTAGAGAAGAACCAGCCTAGTTCAGGCGAGCTAGAGAACATGGATCCGATTATTCCTCCTATGGTGCCTGATGAAAGGGGAATACAGTAAGGTGCAGAGGACGATAGAGTTCCTTCAGAAGATGGATCAGGGGAGCAGCCCCCACTTGATCCACCTATTGAGCTACAGGTGAGAGATCATCTAGGGACAGACAGCCATCGAAGAGGTACTCACCGCATGAGTACATTGTGCTGACTGATGGGGGAGAGCCAGAAAATTATTCTGAGGCCCTAGCCGACAAGCATAAGGGGGAGTGGTTGAAAGCTATGAAAGAGGAGATATGATCCTTGCATAAGAGCCACACTTATGATATGGTGAAATTGCCTAGAGGCAAGAAAGCTTTGAGCAACAAGTGGGTGTTCAGAAAGAAGGTTGAGCGGAAGAATTCACAGACGAGGTTCAAGGCCAGACTTGTGGTGAAAGGGTTTGGTCAGAAGAAAGGTATAGACTTCGATGGGATATTCTCACTAGTGGTGAAGATGACATCCATACGGGTGTTGTTTGGGTTGGCGGCTAGCATGGATCTAGAGATAGAGCAGTTAGATGTTAAAACTGTCTTTCTGCATGGTGACCTGGAAGAAGAGATCTACATGCACCAACTAGAGGGGTTCGAAGTCAAGGGAAAAGAGCATACGATGTGTAGGCTAAGGAAGAGCTTGTATGGGCTGAAACAAGCTCCACGGCAATGGTACAAGAAGTTTGATTCGTTTATGTTACAGCATGGGTATGACAGAACAAATTCGGACCACTATGTGTTCACGCGCAAGTTCTCAAATGGTGATTTCTTAGTTCTACTATTATACATTGATGACATGCTCATCATAGGAAAGACATCAAGAAGATTGACAGGCTGAAACAAGAATTGGGTAAGTCTTTTGCAATGAAAGACTTGGGCCCGGCTAGACAAATCCTAGGAATAGAGATAACCCGTGACAGAAGCAGTAGGAAGCTTTGTCTGTCACAAGAGCGGTATATTGAGAAAGTCCTATAGTGGTTCAATATGAATGTAGCAAAGCCAGTTAGTACTCTACTGGATGGTCACTTCAGATTGAGTGACAGGCAGTGTCCCAAGACGAAGGTAGAGGTGGAAGAGATGCAGAAGATACCCTACGCGTCAGCTGTAGGAAGTTTGATATATGTTATGGTGTGTACACGCCCAGACTTAGCATATACGGTTGGTGTTGTCAGCTAGTATCTTGCCAATCCTGGCAAAGAATATTGGGCAACGGTTAAGTGGATACTGCGGTATCTAAGAGGCTCATCCAGGTTGAGCCTATGCTATGGGGACGGTAAACCTGTGTTAGAGGGCTACACAGATGCAGATATGGTAGGTGACATAGATTCCAGGAAGTCTACATCGAGGTTCATGTTCACGTTTGCAGGGGGATCGGTTTCTTGGCAGAGTAAGCTACAGAAGGTCGTAGTGTTATTGACGACAGAGGCCGAGTACATTGTAGTCACAGAAGCATGTAAAGAGATGCTTTGGATGAAGATGTTCTTACAGGAACTTAGCCTGAAGCAGGAGGAGCACGTGGTCTATTGCAATAGTCAGAGTGCTAGACACTTGAGCAAGAATCCAAGTCAGCATTCCAAGTCAAAGCACATAGAGATTCGGTATCACTGGATCAGGGATACTTTGAAACAGAAGGTGTTACAGCTTGAGAAGGTCCACACGAACAATAATGGGTCAGACATGACGACCAAGGTTTTGCTCAATGACAAGTTTGAGGTTTGTAAAAACCTGACTGGCTTGAAGAAGGTGAATCCCTCCTGGGACAAAAGGGGGGAGAATTGATGAGATTTTTGTCCCATGCTCGACCGGTCGTGAGCCTCGCTCGATCGGTCGAGGGCTGGTGCACGACCAGTCGTGGAGTCGAGTCCTGACTCGATTCAAAGTCCAGCGACTTTGGACTATTTTTCTCCGGGGTGCTCGACTGGTGAAGGGTGGTGCTCGACCGGTCGTGGATGGCTCTCGACCGGTCGTGGTTACGCAATTCGTTCCCCGATTTTGTGCGGATTGCGAATTTTCAGTCCTTTCGCAACTGGGATGCGGAAAAGAGTTTCCTAAAACTATAAATAGGGGTTCCTAGGGTTTTTCCAGATATAGGAAAAACATAAGAGGGCTATCAAAGGTATGTGTGTGTGTGTGTGTGAGAGAGAGAGAGAGAGAGAGAGAGAGAGAGAGAGAGGAAGCTTATAAAAGGGAGGTTATGCTCATGGAGGTTTTCTACTATGCAATTTATATCTCAGCGCTTCTATGTCCTTGTAATCGGTGAGATCTCTCCGTTTTCTTTAGTTCTCTTATTGTTTATCCACTCCTGCGTGAGTGAAGAAGGTTGTAATGTTCTACTTCATAGTGAATTGTTGATTTGGACGAGGTCCCGTGATTTTTTCCTCTCTGAGGGTTTTCCACGTAAAAATCTCGTGTAGTGTGTGATTTATGCTTTGATTTATTTCATTGCTTTATTATCCACAATTCTGGTTTGTTTCGGGAGGCTAGATCCTAAGGTTTTGTGCAAGGCCCCCAACACCACCCGCATGGCAGGATAAGGTGTTCCAACAAAGGCACCTTCTCTTTTCAAGACTCATAAGGGCAGCACAAAGCACCTAGGTCCGTACTGTATGCTACTAAAAAAATATATGTGAGCCCACTACAGTGGATGTGTCTTATCAATGCCGTCTATCCATGTTACCACCTTTTAGTAGGGCATGAGATAAAACATGAGGTAGAACCAAATCTCAAGTGGAGTACATTACTAGAAATAGTGGTGATTGAATGCCCACCATGGGCTCATGGCAATGTTTATTTGCCATCCAACCTGTTGTCAAGGTCACACAGACAGATGGAGAGAAAAAAAGAAAAAAAGAAAGAAGTAAAAAAAAACAAAAAAAAAATACTCAAACATACCTTGTGAACTTAGTACTTTTGGGATTTTTTTGAAATTTTCCCATTGGTGTGGCCCATGTGAACTTTTATTCAGGCTTATCTTAAGCATTTACTGTCTAATTATTGATTTTCACCTTGATGGACTGGATGGATCTTTAATATACAACATGGTGAGCCCTTGCCTAAAAACAGGTTTAACAATTCCCCAACCAAAGAAACCCATACCCCTCTTGTCACATTATTAAGTATAGGCCTCTCCTTTATTCAATCTCTCCCTAAGGTTTTCTTAATGAAAAAAAATGTGGAGATCATAGACCATTCATTTATTTAGATCTTTAAATCCAAGCCATTGACTTTGTTGGTGGGCCATCCCTCCATTAGATTGGAGGGATCTATTAGAACATAAATGCATTCGATGTGACTGATCTCTTAGGGAATTCACCAATGTCAGATCAACCATGGATAAGGCATGGTCATGTTCGATGATCATTTGGTAGGGCTCACATCTGCCCTATAATTTGTGAGCAAACCCGGGTCATGTGAGTACGAAAATGCCCTATCGTTGAAACCTCCCTTGGAGTCCACCGTGATGTTTATATGCTATCCATGGATGAACTGAAAACGCAAAAATATTAACCTGATCCAAAACTTCCGTGGCCCTATGAATATTTCAACTGTGGATCTTCAATCCTCACATTTTCCTGCATGCGGCCCAAACGATTTTGGACCTGCCTCATTTTGAGCCTATATCCTAACATGATATGGAAAAATGGATGGATGGGGTGGATTTCTCACATACATTTTGGTGGCCCCACCTAGCTTCATGTCGCAGGATCTTCCTAAGACGGGCCATCACATGGAAACGGCGTTCGGTGCAACCTATACCAAGCCCGCAGCTCGCTCACGAGCAGCTTGGCATCATGCTATCTTGAGCCCAATACAGCGAATGGACGTAATCAGAAATTTTTTTTATGGGGACGCACACCCTTAATTTTTTATGGGGTGTACCATGATGTGTATGTACAATCCACTCCGACCGTCGGTTGCATCGTCCATTTTTAGCCCCAGGGATCAAAAATCAAGCTGACTTCTGCTTCAGATGGGCCACGCCGAAAGGAACAGTTGAGAGAGGGACATCCGCAATTGACTTTTTAAAAGGCCCATTATGTAAAATCCAGTCCAACCATCAGCTGCCTCAGTAAAAGTTACGCTGTGCCCACCATGATTAGGCTTATCCGTGGTCTATCTGGGCCACATCAAGGGAAACAGTTTGGAGGGCTGGCATCCATGTACACACTATTTCCACTAATGTGGTCCACCTGAATTACAGATAAGGCTGAATTTTGGGACGCGGATTTCCTGCGAAAGCCTTCCGCAGGAAGTTCCTGCGCTGGGAACCCAGGTGGGGCCCACCATGATGTTTGTGAAAAATCCTCCCCGTTTATCCGTTTTGTGAGTTCATTTTAGGACATTTTACGAAAAACCGTATCCAAAGCTCAGGTGAGCCGTGCTAAAGGAAAATATGGTTAGGGAAATTTCTACCGTTGAAACCTTCCTAGGTTCAACAGTAATGTTTAGATGCCATCCATACCGTTAAGAACGTCATTCCTATTAGGATGAACTGTAAACAAAAATATTAGCATGAATCAAAACTTCTGTGGCCTAACGAATATTTCAACTGTGGACGTTTAATTATCACTTTTTCGGCTCACTTGAGCTTTGGATATTTCGATTTTTGGCAACATGTCCTAAAATGAATTCACAAAAGGGATGGATGGGGAGGATTTTTCACAAACATCAGTGGGCCCCACCTGGGTTCCCATCGCAGGAACTTCCTGGGAAAGGCATTCTCAGGAAATCCGCGTCCGAATTTTGGGCCTTGGGACTAAAATGGGCTGATGCATCTCATGGATGGAGTGGATTTCACCTCCCCCATCTTTGAGTTATGATTTTTCAAGAGGTGGCCAATCGATTGGATGGTATGGATTTGATGTAAAGATTGCCCAAACCAAGGTACTGAACCTCTTGGAGGTAAACTCCCGTAATCACATCCAAAAGCTAATCACTAAATCAACGGAAGAGGAAAAAAAGCACATTAAGAATGACAGGGAGAAGAACAAACGCCATTCTCACTGACATCACATTTCTCACCAATGCTTGTTAATTTGTGTGGGCCCGCCTGAAAGTGTGTGTGTGTGTGTATATAATTTATTTTTTTTTAAATCAACAAAGTTCAAGTGATGTGCTCTATCAGGAGTTTCAAGGGAAGGTCCGAGGTTCGGAGATCCTTGCCGTTAATTGAAATACATAGCCATACTCATGTTCGCTATTAATTGAAATACATACAAAGCCATTCTCATATTAATTAGGAGATCCTCGCTGTTAATTGAAATACATACAAAGCCATTCTCATATTAATTAGGAAATCCTCGCAACCTGTTGTAGTTCTTCTTCTGCTTTTCTTTTGATTCCCCGTGTTTCTCCTCCTCCTCCTGCTGCTTCATCTACTTCTTGAAAGAGAGGTAGGAGTAGTGTTTTGGTGTTGGAATCATCCCACTCCAATGCATCCCACCTCTCTCTGCTTCCTTCTATCTCTCCTACCACAACAGATGTTGAGTGGCCCAAGGAAAGAGGGATCGTCTTCAGCCGATGACAACCCACTATATGGATCTTATTAAGGGAAGGGCAGGTGAGTACCAGCTTACAAATGCTTTTCAATTTCCCTAAACGATGCAAATACAACTCCTTCAACTTCGGGAGTAGAATGATATTGTTATTGTTGTTGTTATCACTTTCTTCAACCATAGCTTCTTCTCCTCCTTGTATTACCTCCTCCATCTCACTGCATTTTTGAATTTCAATGTGTTCGAGGCATTGGAGGTGCTGAAACAATGCAACTGACATGAGACTCTCCAATACATTGCATCCGTCGACGACCAGGCGTCCGAGGCATGCGAATGAGCCAGGCAGCAAGACTCCCTCACACAGACCCCTAAAACTTGGAAGCTCGTATAGATTCAGAGACTGTATTGAGGGTAAAGACGTTACGGTGCTGTTATCTCTTATCGGCAACAACCACTTCATGCTACACCACGAGATACTACATTTCTGTAACCGTTGCAAGGGAGAGAGGTAAGGTAAGCTTGACAGCTCGCATTGAGACATTTCCAACTTCACAATAGTACCAGGAAGCACTAAGGAATTACAACCAACAGCATTCAACCTATTTGTTGTAGAAGATGAAACACACAGCTCTTTGAGGTTAACTAAACATTCCATCCCATGCGGCAATTCTTTGATGTCTGTAGCACTGAGGTTCAAAAGCTTTACATGTTTGAGCTTTTCTAAGGACGGTACCTCCCTTAACATCCTACAATTTTCTAATAAGAGTACACGCAGGTTCTCCAAGTTTGAAACTGATGCTGGTAAATATTCAATCTTAGTGATAGAGAGGTCTAGAACTCTGAGGCTCTTCATGCGATTGAAGAACTCATGAGAAATATTGCCTGAGAGAAAGTTCATTTTCAACAACAATGTGGAGAGTTTTGGGCAGTTTGGTTCTCCCGAAAGCATTTCAATTTCATTTCCGATTAATGAGATTCTCTCAACATCTTCAGTAAATTCTTCTACACCAATTGATCCTCTTATTCCGGTCCCAACCTTGACCACAAACCGAGGGGTCTTCCTTGTAATGCCTATGGCCAAATCTCTGATTAAATCATGCATCAGTAAGCTATGATCAAAACTCACCAACAGACCTAAATCAATCAGTTCTTTCAATATTGTGTGGCCTTTGTCGAGTTCCTTTTCCCAGTCTCCCATATCATCTATCAATCCTTCTGCAACCCAATGTTCTATCAGGCCTTCATCATTGATTCCATAGCCCTCTTCAAACAAAGCACAATACAAGAAACAAGATCGACTCCTCTCAGATTTTATTCTATCGTAACTAAATTTCAAAATTCGAAAAACTTGATCACCCATGCCTTCCATCTCCATTGTTGAGCATTTTAACTCCTCTAATGCTTTCCTCCATTCTCTAACGTCATTCTTTTCTCTCATTGCATTTGCTACTGTGATGATTCCAAGAGGCAAACCACCACATTCTTCAGTGATAAGCTTTGCAATCGGTTCTACTTCCATAGAAAGCACCACATTAGCCCCGAGCCTTTCCTTAAACAATTTCCATGCTTCTTCTCTTGAAAGAACCTCTACTTCAATCTTTCTATCGCACTTCATGTCTCGACAAACATTTTTTGATCGAGTAGTCAATATTATTTTGCATGCATCGCCCTTGGGAATCCCTACCTTTTCTAATGGAAATGGTTTGCACACTTCATCAAAGATGATAATGAAATTATTCCCCCTCCACTTCAAAGCCTCCAACAATTTCACTGACCTTCTCATTTCATCCTCTTCATGGGAAAGATCCAATGCTATTGCTTGTCCAATACCATTCTGCAGTCTCTCAATATTAGAACCGTTAGGCGGTTTCACCCAAACGGCATGGCCAAATTTTCCGGAGCGCGTTATTCTATCGTGGATCTGGGTCATGATGGTCGTCTTGCCAACTCCCGCCATGCCATAGACACCAATAGTTTTGACCACGCGATCCATCAAGGACTCCCAAATCTCTTCCGAATTTCTTTCATCTCTCGTTCTACCCACGAGTTTCATCATAGGCATACTTCCACTTTCAGGTACTAGATCAGCAAGTAACCCTCCTGAAAATTGACCTTTCTCCTTTAACTTCACCACCTCTTCAATCTTATCTATGACAAGTTTTCCCAATGCTACACGCGAAAGCGAGAAATATCTCCTTACTTCTCTACAATCCTCTTCTACCTTTGTTGCTTCGCTCGTAATTTTTTCCACATTTTCCAGCCATAAACTCACCTCTTCTTTTAGCTTCCTTCCATGCACTACCTCCACCCGCTTCAATTCATTCTTTATGTCGCACTCCCGGCTACTCAACCCTCGCATTTCGGTTCTCAGAACAGTAAGGTTCTCTTCCAGCCTTCTAGAGCAGTTGTATTGAGCCCATGCATTCTTGGTAGCCTCCCAGAAGAATTCCATAGCCACTACTGCAATAGCAACTTAGAAAATTAAAATAAAAAATTATTGAGCCTGAAATATAAAAAGAGTTCAGGTGTGTTTGGTCGTACCAAATTTCATGAAAATCGCAACATATCAGACTGATCAAAGTTTAAAAACCCAAAAACTCAACTGGATATTTAAAAATTCCAACTTCTAATATTTACAATTATGCAGAATGTTTAAAGACTAGATCTCAGTCCAACCAGCAGATAACATCCAACATATGAAGTGAATGTGACATCCAACCCTTCCAATATGTTGGTCCCATCATGAGTATCATCTATTGAAACAATCATCACTGTAAAATAATTATGTGGGCCACATCATATAAAACAAAATTTACCCATTAATAAGTAGAAAAAATGAAGTGTGATGCACTCAGTGAATACAATTTTTTAAATAAATTTTTTAGATCTTCATGATAAGACCAACTTATTGGATGGGTTGGATGTCACACAAACATAAAAGGTTGGAAGTTATTGGTTAGGTGGACATAACTTCAAGTCATAGATTGTTCCTCTATTTTTTCTGCTCTTTTAGAGTCTGGCAATTTTTATTTGGGATTTTGACCATACTGACATAGTTGTATGGTCAAAATCTTGAAACAAATTCGACCTTCGAAATATTTCGAGGGTAGCCTTCCGAGAGGTCTTGAGAAGGTTTTTAGACCAAATTACCTTTGTCCTTGGTTCCGTAATTGTATGGTTTTTGAGTGAATAAGAAGTTAAGTCGTATTTAATGCTGAGAAAATGATGTGGACGGAAGCCTTTTTAAGAGTGGGCAAGACCCAACTCATGGAGGCCACATTGATGTATGTGTATAATCCACGCCGCCTATCCTTTTTGCCATGTCATTTTAGGGCTAGGGCCCAAATATCAGCCTGATCTAGAGCTCGTGTGGGCCACACAATAGAAAATAATGATGACAATGACACTCGCTGTTAAAACTTTTCAGGCTTACTGTGATGTTTGTTAGAAGTGGACACTGCCCAAGTCAGGACTTTTTGGGTCCACGGCAAGTTGACTGATAAGGTGGACGAAACGAATCACCCCTTTGTGGGCCTCAACTCCTATTATTTAAAAATAATCAAGTTATTAACTACATCAACCTGACAGCCACGAGCTTAGCATATTATATTAATGGCTGTGGTTATCATGTTATATGGGTATAGGTCGTGGTTGTAATGTGGTAAGGGTCGAGGTTGTTATGTTATATGAGTCGTGGTCGTCATGTTATATGGGTCATGGTTGTCATGTTATATGAGTCATGGTCGTCATGTTATATGGGTCATGGTTGTCATGTTATATGGGTCGTGATTTTCATGTAATATGGGTTGTGGTTTTCATATTATATGGGTCGTGGTTGTCATATTATATGGATCGTGGTTATCATGTCATATGAGTCGAGGTTGAGGAAGTCGTGATTGTAACGTAATAAGGGTTGATGTTGTCATGTTATAAGAGTCGTGGGTCCTATCATGATTTGTGTTGAATCCAATCTGTCCATTAGATTTAGAATTTAATTTAACGTCATGAGCCAAAAAATGAGTTACATTAAAAAAATTTATCACCCCGAAAAGGTTTTCAATGGTAAGTTTTCAATTTCACTGCTTTATATGGTGTGGTCCATATGAACCTTTGATATGCCTCATTTTTGGGCTCATTCCCTAAAATGAAATTTTAAAATGAATGGACGGCGTGGATAAAATATATATATCATAGTGGGCCCAATAAGATCATCCATCTCTACATAGGTCCGGTTACCCTACAAGTCATTTGGAGGGAAAAGCTTTTTCCATGTGGTTTATACCACCATAAGCTATGTTGGGCCCACCGTGATATTTGTGGAAAATCCATTCCATCCATTCATTTTGGAAGATAATTTTCAGACATTAGACAAAAAATTGGACAGATTTGAAACTCAAGTGGACCACACAACTAGAAATAGTTGAAAGGTATTGTCTACTATTTAAACTTTTTCAGGCTCCACTAATGTTTATATGCAATCTAAACTGTTCATAAAGTGGCCAAAATGGTCATAAAACTCCTTACCATGAGAATGAACTAAAAGAATAAAAATATTTGCTTGATCCAAAGCTTATGCAGCCCTATGAATATTTCAATGTTGGCATACAATCTCTATTGTTTTTTGTTGTGTGGCCCACTTGAGCTTTGGATCTACCTCATTTTTAGGCCCATGCCATAAAATGATTTGACAAAACATGTGAGCAATATGAATTTCTAACAAACACCATAGTGAGGCCCACAGTATTTACCAATCCAAATTCCTCCCCTACCTGTCACATGCTGGACTCAACACAAAAGGATGATAGGGGTGATTTCATCCCAACTTTAAAAAAATGTTGTCCCAGCGTTTTTTAAAAAAAGTTGTCACGAGGTTATATGAAACATTTGTTTAATCCTTTTAATATTCTGGGCATTTGGGAATACCGCGGGCCCTTAAAATCCATTTTTTTAATTTCTACGAAAAAAATGGATACACCCTTAAAATTGTGTACGGTTGAAAGAAATGTGCCTTCTGAGCTTTATGTAGAATAAGTTTCAGAACAGTGCAGATGTAAAGAACTGGGCCATTCATTGCAGAGGATGCAACTTAAGAGTACTAGGTATAAGATGTCAAAGTAGCACACCTGCCGAGCGAGCCATACATGCGTGTCTAATCAGAACTGTTCTTCCAACACACTTTTATTATGCAAGTTTTGATCTACTGTAGCTGCTGTAGGTACATGTCGTGCGAAGACGAGAACTGACGCACCTCGAGCTCCGAGTTGTACGAACGGTTCAAAGGAGATCAAAGTTACATGGCCCTACGGTGACGTATTTATTATATCTACACCGTTCATCTATTTTTGGAGATTATTTTAGAGCATTATCGAAAAAATGAATCATATCCAAAGATCATCTGGACCACACCACAAATAGCAGTGGAGATAATGATTTTCACCGTTAAACAATTGGTAGGGCCCGCCATAACGTTTATTTTCCATCCAATCTGTTCATAAGGTCACAAAGACCTGAATGAAGATGAAAAACAAATTTAATACTGATCCAAAACTTTTGTGACCCCAAAAAGGGTTCCAATGGTAGATGTTCAATCCCCCATTGCTTTTTGTAGTGTGGTCCACTTGATAGTTAGATCTATCTTATTTTTTTGTCTCAAGCCTTAAGACGAGCTCACCAAAGGGATGAACGGTTTGGATATAACACATACCTCATGATCAGACCCACAGAACTTGCTTACGTCAAGACAGCTAAGCTGGTGTGAGGTACACCAGCCAATCCGCTTCGCTGTTTTTGGTCTACGTGGAAGTGGATTGCGTACTGAGTAAACCCTGTGGGGCTTACTGTCATTCGTGCATTTCATCCTTTCCGTCCATCCATTTTAACAGATAATTTTAGGGGTTCATCCCAAAAATGAAGGATATGAAAAACTCAAAAGGAACACACCACATGAAACAGTGTGACTTGAACATTTACCGTTGAAAAGTTCTTGAAGGCCACGGATGTTTTAAATCAAGCTTGTATTTGTTTTTTTCTCTTCATCCATGTCTGTATGATCTTATGAACTGGTTGGATGACAAATAAACACCACTGTCAGAGCCTTAGGAATGTTTCAATGGTGGAAATCAATACTTCCACTGTTTCCTATGGTATGGTCTACTTGAGCTTTTGATATATTTAAATTTTGGTCTCAACCCCTAAAATGATCTAGAAAAACGGATGGACGACGTGGATAAACTAAATGCATTCACGATGGGCCCAACAAAATTTACTCAGTACGATAAGAGCACAATGAGAAACTCGGTACGCAATCCGATTCCGGTCTATGGTATGTTCATGCTATACCCTGCCTGATAAATGACACAGATCTTCCATAGGTGAGCTCAACACACCTCATACGCTGTACAAACGACATACAACTCACCAATAAACACCGCAAGAATTCTTCACGATAAGCTACAATGGTTACTACACCCAGATCCATAGCTCAACTGGTAGACTGAGTGGAGATACCTCGTTTCAACACTTGGTCTTGGTATTGATCCCTAGTGGGGGTGGCTAACATGGAGTCTGTGTACTGACACGTTGTGTACTAACAAGCTAACCAAAAAAAATTAAAAAAATTAAAAAATTAAAATTAAAAAAAAAGAAGCTACAATGATTACTTGAAGGAGATATTTGGGCCATCTATTATATGTTTTGGATCACTCAACATATATATGGCCCCCCCTGGCAGATGATCACAAAAATTAAGCTCAAGAGCCATGGGTTTGATCCAGTCTACTCAAGCTTTTAGTTGATGTCTTGGAGCACACAGATCGGTGAAGAAAAAGAAGATGCATTTTGTGAGATATATTAGGTGCAACATACACAATGTTGTTGGTGTCTTGAATCTATGAGCAATAGGGTCTGTTGATGCTATCAATAGACCACTCAATGCCATCCATCAGAGGTCGATGCCATTGACAGGTCCTTGATCCCATTGAGAAAATTCAGAAAATTTCATGTTGATTGCTGGAATGTTTTAGTATTGCTACTCGATGTCATTGAAGTTCAATGCCATCCACGAATCCTCGATGAGTGGTTGATGCCATCAAAGTTCCATTTAAGATGCGAGCAGAATTGCGTAAGTGTAGAATTTATTTCCTATTTCGGTTATGATAGTATATATGTATTGGGTGTAATCGGGATTAGGGTATAGAGAGGGCTTTCTAATTTGTTCCTAGGGATTTCAAGGGCATAACTAGGGCTTGTGAAGTAGATTCGAGGTTTGTTCGAATCAGTAAAACTCTCTCTCTTGTAATTTCTGTTTTCATAGTGCATTACTCATCACTTTGTTCCATGGTTTTTCTTGTAAAGGTTTTTCCATTTAAAATTCGGATTCTTGTTTGGATTTGGTTGTGTTGTTACGTGTACTTTACTTGATTCGTCCTTGGGTGTTTCTGTAGTTACCCAACACAGAATTGGACCATCATTTTGGATAATTTAGATACATTTCATGTTTACACCATTTGTCTAGATGTCAATGATTTTTCAATATTAAGTTGTCTTTTTTCTATATTTGGGCCCAATGGTTTCGAAACCAAAGATGTCCTTCTAATAGAGACAGTCATGAGTAGTTGCTCTCTAAGTTTTGGTGTAACAAAAGTAACTAAAGGAGCCTTTGCTTGCAATGAGAGAAAGGAAAGGAAGGGAAAACTTTAGAAATTCTGAGGCATGAGATTGAAACTCTTTTCTTGAAGAAAGACTTTTGTTTTGGGTGAAAATGGACTAACCAAGTTAACCAACATGAGAGAGAACACAAAGCATGGAAGAAGAGATTAGCTCAACCTCTACTGTCGAGTCCCACGACCAGCCCGAGGACCGACCACAAGGTGTAACGTCGGGCCCAACTAACACTCCACTTTCGTGACCAACGAACGACTATGAGTACCGACTTGACATCGAAGGTGGATGCTGACCACAATCAATGATTCTACCTAGTACGCAGGGCCTCGATAAGCTTGACCTTGAGGTCAGCCTTGGTCATCCGAAACCAACCACGGACCTCGACCACCTCGCCTTTGAGGTCAGACTCAGCCGTCAACCTTGAGCACTCGGAGGCCAATCACTTGGAGATGTTAAGATAAGATCTCCCCAGGATCTTCGTCAAGAATCACGCCGAGGATAACACCTTGGATCCCAAGGACAGTTCCTAGGATGATACACGACTATACGGAAGATTCATTGCCATATATGTAGCTGGCACCACTAGACTATAAATAAGGACCTCACCTATGGTGAAAGGTACACACAAAAACCTTAATTCAACTAGACCCAGAGTGTCTGTTTTAATTTTGGCATCAGAGGGTCCCCTGCAACGGTGAGGCTCCCATTGTGATTTGTTTTGCAGGTATACAACAGCCTATCAAGAGACTACCAAATTTCCGCATCAACAACTTCTAAATATCATTTAAAAAAGAGCTAACTAATCTAGGATGTTAGGTTTCAAGATCCTAAGTACTACTAACAAACTAAGCAACAAATAACAAAGTAAACCATATTACAAAAATGCCATTGGGACCATCAGTACAGTTGAAATGTAGATGTGGGATGGTTTATGATAAAAGATTTTTCATTGAGCGCCTCCACGGATCAATGACTTAGATTGGTCAAATTTGTTTTGGTTATTGGATTATTTGGATTTGGATATACAGATGGGCCATGTTAGTTGTGATCGGTTTAAATACATGAAGGGTGGTAGTGCTTCCCTGTCACCATGTCTACAGGTATTTCAGTGGACATAGTCTAACATTATGCAGAGACCTAGAAGTAAAAAATAGTTGCAATGGATTGAACAATTCTCACATTCATCGCTTATAAATATAGTACTGGTTCCCTCGCATAACAAAAAAAAGGGTGGAAAGTGTGAAAGATACAAAAACAAATAATTAAGTGTTTTCAAATATGGCAGACTATTCAGGTATGATTTCATCTTGGGCATATCTTATTAATATTACAGAACTATTTTAGATCTTCATGATGTGATGCATACAATAATCATCGAGCATTCCATAAAAAAAAATACTAAAATCACGGTTGATCTGATTGATTGTTCAAGGGTCACTGACATCATCAGATGATCTGCTGGTGGACCATCACACCATCGTCATCATGGGTATAAGGACACCCACTTTTCAGATTGTGCCGACTTTGTGTTTTTAGATATCTAGATCAACAAATCATTCGTGAACCTGGATTACCAAACCATTGTCTCCCCTTGTATATGCCAAGGCATCAGCATACTAGGCACTTAGATCTGGATTTCTACAAACAATCTATACGCATTTGTTCGTGGTTTTCTTACTAGCTACATGCACGTACGTGGGTAAATTCTCACAGTCCAAATCGGCCCCTATTAAAGAATAGGGAGCCATATTTATTTATTTTTTCCCTTTATTATGACCGTCCAAATTAGTTACCTAAGCTTTCCATAAAAGCCAAATGGACATTTATGATGCTACATGATTTTCATTTTGCCAGGGAGTCATCGTATAACGTTCTTCTGGAAGTTTAATATACAATGGTTCCTTCTTGTCAGTGCCTATGGTGGTGGGTCGGGCCTCTGTTTGTAGTCCTTGGGCCTCCGTTTGTGGGCTACGGTTCAGACCTCGAACACCTGACATGGTAGAATGGCATTCATGCTTACGGAAATAATGACCCTCAATCATCACCGCCCAGTAGTTGCAAATTGTAATGGGCCCAAAAGCGGCCATGCATTTTTCAGAGGCCACTCGTAGAAAATCTAGTGAGATGCGCTTGCATCGAGGGACCCAAGCACACTGACTAGAAATCTTTTGCCAGCGGGTACGGGCCCCACGATGGTGACATATATACTTGGCACATCTCATCCAGACCATTGGTGATGGTGATGTGTGCATCTCTAATACGAAAAAAAAATAAAAAAATAGCAGGCTGTCCCTTGGCGGGTCCCACAATAAATGGCCCCGGAGTGTTGTATTTGACGTCTTAAATTGAGTCAGATATAGGGTCTGCCAATGCTATCGACAGTTTGTTCGATGTCACCTTCAATGGAATCAAACAGTTCTTGATCCTATCGATATTTTTTGGATTTTCTTCAGTTGGTCGCTGGATAACTGGACACTTTTTCGATGCCATCGAGAATTTCTAGAAAATCATGTTTTGTCTCTAGACAGTTGAGGTGTTAGTTCGGGTTTCGATGACATCGACAGACCTTTGATGGATTGACAGATTCTGCACAAATTTTTCGCAAAACTGCGAATTTGCGGGATTTGTTTCTGATTTCGTTTGGGATTCTTTATAAGGATATATATATATATATATATATATATATATATATATATATATATATATATATATGTGTGTGTGTGTGTGTGTGTGTGTGTGTGTGTGTGTGTGTGTGTAAACGGGATAGAAGGTGTTCTAATGTGTTCTAAATTGTTCTAGGGTTTCAAAGGGTATAGCAAGGATGAGATTCGATGTTGTTTGAATCGGTAAGCTCTTTCTCTTTGTAATTTCTGCTTTCATAAAGATCATCTGTCGCTTCGCGCCGTGGTTTTTTCCCAAAAGGGTGTTTCCACGTTAAATTACCGTGTTCTCTTTGTGTTTGCTTGGTGCTATTGGATTACTATCTTAGATGCACTTCTGTGTGCTTCCGCGGTTCCCCCAGGGTGCATAGAATGGTGACTAATTGGACAATTCCGGTGAAGGTGGATGATTACATGATTTTAAAGGCAATAGATGAACTTAAAAAATAATAATAATAAATAAATAAAGAAAATGAAGGTCAACAATTAAAAGAATGGTGGTCATTATTTCACATTTCTCCTTTTCATGTTGTTGACACATTGCCTGGTCCGTCCACGTTGTCACATAAAAAGCCACCGCATGTTGGCACGCTTTCATATGCATACATAAAAAAAGAAATTAAAAAAAAAGAAAAGAAAAGAAAAGAAACAAAGAGGGACATTATTCACAGGGCATGTGACTAATGTACGCGTGATAGATGCGACTGTCCTAAGCCTGAAAATTGTCAGGGCCCTCCTATATATCATATACCCCAAACAAAACAAAAGACCGAAAACCAAGAGAAAGCCTTTATCCCTTGTAACCAATATTAGTCAAACCACTGTGTCGAGGAAGATGGTCCCTTGAATGGCCTTTGGAAGCTCCACCAAATCACAAAAGAATCTGACCATCTGAGAGTCATTGCCTAACCTCCTAACCTGGCCAATATGTCTACAACCCCATTAGCCTCCTGCGTATGCCTCACTCTAATATTGGCTTTTAGGTTGAGACTCTGTACTCGAGCACTCCAGTACCACATCTTCCACGTATTATTAAAGTCACCAATTTGGGATCACTCTCCACACTGATGTTGGGAAAGCCAGAACCCACAAAAAAAGAAAAAAAAAGCCCTTCAGCCAAGGCTCGAACCTCACCTTGGATGTTAGTTCCTAGGCCATATCCACCTGAAAACACCAAAATGAAGTTTCCTAGGGTGTCTCTAACGACCTCACCACCACCAGACCAACCTGTGTTACTGAGCGCAGAGCCATCGATGTTAACCTTACCACTGATAGATGGATGTTTTGGGGTGGGTGGGGGATAAACAATTGATATTCAACTGCCGAAAGGGCATCTGGCGGGACAATTGCATATTCCTGGGCAGTGGGGGAGACGGGGAGATAAATCACGACTAAGTTTGAATACAAGAGATTACCCTTCCATGGTCCACTTGGATTCCCTCATACCGGCTGCCATTTCTTTTCTTCCAAATTTCCCAAATTAAAGAGCAGGCATGGAGCATTCCAAGCATGACAGGTAAGCAATCGGCCAAGGAGGCCGCTGCCCAACATTGGCTAGCTCTTCATACGGCTGGTTTTTTCTCCAAGAAAGAAATGTTACAAATAGAAGAGAAGAAAGACCACACCTTGGTAGCAAGCTTGCCTTTGGAGAAGAGGCCAGTGATTCATAATGAGGATCATGTTCCTGCCATAGCGGTAACATTCGCACTTTAACACCAATAGAATTCCCCTAGCTTGAATCCTAACATCGGAGCGCACTCTTCAAAGTCTTTCAGGAAAATAGAGAAATTTTGGGCGGTAATTTAGCATGTCATACCTATCTTGCCTAAGCTTTCCATGTCCCTTGCTCTCTTCACACTTCCCACGTTGATCCTATTGGAGTAATAAAGCCCCTTGATATACATTAATTGATACACCACTCTGACTGTTTAAGATTTTAGAGTAAATGGTTATTTGACATGGTATCAGACACTGAAATCACCCGAAGAATTCAATGACCAAACAATCTTGTCGTCACTTGTAGAAGTACAAAAACCCTCCTCTATCAAGAAGTCTCAAATGTGCTGCGGAAGATACGAAAGAATCAACAAAAGAATTTTGGGTCCTTCAGGCCTGAACATGTCTTTAATCGATAAACGAACAAGTCTTCCGATAGATCCTGTTGGCACCAGTCACTGAGGGGCCCAAGGCCAGTCCAGTCAACTGACCAAAAATTTAATCACCCCATCCCACCAGCCTTTATGTGCGAGTTTCAATAGTCGAGAGTAAATGGCTGATAGATTTGAAGAAAGGGGGAAGGGGAGCCTCGATGCACCAGTTGTCCTGTTAGAATCATGCTAATCATACTTAAGAGTGCATGAAATTTTCCCATAAGCTTTTGCGATTTTTGAATTTGAAGGACCAAAGAAACTTCATCCTTAAACTCTTCATTACATCCCTATGGTGCTTATTGCCTAATCTGCCTTTGCTTTTTGGCCTCACAATATGAATCCAGTTGACCTAGTGAAGCTTCCTCTTCCCCTCTTCCCAGCCCCAAAAGAAGTCCGAGAAGAAGCTCTCCAAGGCTTTTAGGACTTGAGCTGGAATATCCACCACAGCCAGGGTGTGAATAATAAAGCTAGCCAGAACATGGTTGAGCAGGACCAACTTTCCTGCCTGAGCCAAAAGTCGGCCGGCCCATCTGCCTTGTTCCGAATTTTATTGATCAGGGGCTGAAAAAGAGCAACTCGAGGTCGGCCTTTAAAAATCAAGACCTAAGATGCTGCAGTGGGGCCGCATCTCTAGAGATGCCCAGAATCCTCTAAATTTCTCTAACTCACTCCACAAGCATCTTTTACAAAGTATAGAAGGGACTCTTCAAATGGTTAAACTTCTGGCTAGACAAACAATGAAAGGAATCCATTGACCTGCCTGAGGGAAGCATCGCTACCATTGATTAAAAGAATCGTGTCATCCGTGTAGAGAAGATGGGATACCAATTTGCATTCGCGGTGCAACTTGTACGGTTGAAAGAAATGACATATCTAAAGACCTGCCAATGTGAGATTCTTCGTTATCTAACCTATGGACCAACTTGAAAAGGGAAACTTTATTAAGGGCGTCCAATACACTCTCTAAGAGGCAGCAAGAAATTAGGAGCAAATTAACAGAAAGTCATCCCGTAAATAGAGGTAAATCACATGCGATGATATTATACATCAAGGATTCAAAATCTTATTAGGATACGGCCACTGCGTAATAAAAGATTCATGCAGAAATCATGAGGCTTATGTACAACCACTACCTTCCAGAAGCCTATAAAAGAAGCATTGGAAGAAGAGCTCATGATTCTCTCCATAAACAATCAATTTCTATAGTGTAATGTTGTTTATTCCTTTATTAGTTTTAGCTTCTTAACTTTATACACTCCACTTCCGTCTAGCCACGCTGCAGTAAGTAGTTTATCTTAGTCTCACTATTGTCCAACACATCATTGCAGCACGCCCTTAGGAGTAGGTTAATATCCATGACCTAGTCATCGAATCCCCAATTATCAGGTTCCTACTTGATACATTGTTGTCACATCCTGCTGACTTCACGCCACGATTGTCTCACGACCGTTTGGTAATTTTCACGGTTGTTCTAATAGCATGAGCTACTGTAGGTATTTATTTCTCTCTACTTACTTTATTTCCAATTCATTGATTATACGGCTTCTAAATTCCAATTAATAAAATCGATTATCCCAACCTTATTTTTACTTTTGCACAATCCTTATTGCTTTATTGAGATACCTAGTAGACTGTTACCATTAAAAGAAAAGTCATTCCTTCAAAAGCAAAAAAGATCCCAGGACTAACCATTCCCCTTTAAAATTGCATGATCATTGCAACAATTGGTGGCCAAACAGTTGCGCCGACCTTCATAGATCCGGTCCATTTCCAGCTAATTTGGTACCTGGGGTCACAAGCATTCAATTGATTCAAGTCGAGTATGACTCAAGAGTGCATGACACTAATCTAATTGCACACGTTTAACCAAATTCGGGCCGTTCATAACATGTGTGGACAGGCATCCAGATTGAATAAACAACACTATTTTCTTACATGCCCAATGGGACATGGTGTGCTATTGTGCTATACCAGAGTTTCTCAATAAGACAATATGGCTACTAGAATGAAATCAAAGGTTAGCAATTCCCTAAGGCTATGGAAGAGCCACAAGACAAGGGACAACAACAGAACTCGTTGATTTGAATGCATGATCCTCTTTCCAACTAAATTCTACGCTGGACAAAGTTACATCGAACATTCGTGAGATGTGGGGAGACTAGCGATAGATGACAACCAACAATGGGGCCAATGCAAAGAGCCTGGCTAGGATGTTAAAAGGCCTCTTTGAAAGGTTTTTGTTAATGGTGAATCTTCAACTTGCCAATAACTCCCCAAAGGAATTATTGGTAGAACGACCAGCTGAACCCCAGCTAGCTCGTAGGTGAAAGGGAGAAAATTTTCTTTCAATAAGAGTGACATATTACTCCGTGAGGCAATCTCGGAATGCCCTTGGTGCTCCCTTCTGCTCCAACTCTACTCCACCATGTCGATGAGTGGCCCTTGAGGTGGAGAGAAACCAGCTTCATTCACCAATTCTCAGTGCTTCATTAAAATCAAACACCCTCTCAATGGGGAAATTGGATTAGGTACTGAGTAACTCTCTACGCTTTTATTATACTTATCATACTAAGTAAACTCTATTGGGCCCACCGTGAATGTATGTGGTATATCCACGACGTCCATCTATTTTTCCAATTCATTTTAGGGGTTGAGCCCAAAATTGAAGCATATCCGAAGCTTGTGGACCACACCATATGAAACATTGGGAGTAATGATTTCCACTATTGAAACCTTCATAAGGCCCACAGTGATGGTTATTTGTCATTCAACATGTTCATGAAATCACGAACATTGACGAAGGGAAAACACAAATATTAGATCCACAGTGGAGGTTTAATTCACACTATTTCTATGGTGTTGTCCACTTGAGCTTTGGATATGCTTCATTTTTTGGCTCAAGCTCTAAATTTATCTAGTAAAATGGATGGAGTGGATAAAATACATAAATCACAGTCGGCCCCACAGAGTTAGTAGGCTTTGCATACTAAGTTACTCGATGCGTAGTCTGCTCCCTCAATGAGAGTCCCTCGTGAAACTCCAAGATCACGATCTTGATGCCCCAATCAAACCTTTGGTCACTATGATGCTGCTCTCAACCAGTCTTCTCTCATGTGCACCTCACTAATGGCCAACAAGACCGAGAGGAAGAATGCTACTCGCTGGATGACCCAGATCCATCATTATTAAGGAAGTAAGAGGAGTCTTTACATGTGATGAGAAAAGGAAGGAAAGGAGGGAAAATTGAAAAATCTTAAGGAATTGGATCATAAATTGGCATTTAAAAAAAAAAAGAAAAAAAAAAAAAAAAAAAAAAAAAGAGGAAACCCTCTTTCTCTCAAATCATTCTCAATTTCATTACATGATTTTTTTTTTTTTTTTAAATTTTTAAAAAAAAACAAGAAGAAAAAAGTGACTATTGTTCAGAGGCAAACAGAGTTTTATGATAATTCCATGTTGGGTCTCACGAAAGCACACATAGAGGAATCAAACGGGATAATCACAATCGCATAAACACATCCAACCAGAGAACAATCTGAATTTACTTAGAAAAACCCTTGTGGGAAAAAACCATGGCATAAAGCGATAATGCACTATGAAAAATGAAGTTACAAGAGATAGAATCTTACCAAATAAAACCCTAACAAGAAAAGCCATAGACTTTCTCTTCAAAACCCTCTCAAACCCTTAAGCACATTTAGAGAACCCTAATCCTTTCCCTAATCCCGATTATACCCGAGCTACATACTATCGCAACCGGAATAGCGAACAAATCATGCACTTACGTAGTGCTGCGCGCACCTTCGATGGCATCCACAGCCATCGATGCCCAGTTGATGACATCGAAGAACCTTTGATGCCATTGAATAGCAACCTCCAAAACCATCCAACAATCAACAAGGAGTTTTTTGAATTTTCTCGATGGGATCGAGCATCAGTCGATGGCATCGACAATTGCTTGATGGAATTGAGTGGTTTATTAATAACATTGACAAACTTTATCATAGATAGATTTAAGCCATTAAACAATAATCTCCACCATGTATTCAATCTTCACACTACATTGCTCCTTTACCATACTCGGATCCTCCATCTCTACTTCATCTCCATCGTAACTCCACAATCATTACTTCCATAGTACACTCCATCTTCACTCTCTCTTTTCTAGACACAGAGAAGTTACACAGAACTTGAACTTCTCTATAGGAACCACCTTCGTAAGCATATCGGCCAGATTTATGCTAGTATAGATCTTTTCAAGAGTCATGCATCATTCCTCAAGCACCCGTCGGATAAAATGATGACAAACATCAATATGTTTAGTATGTGAGTGATTGTTGGAGTGAGTTGTCAAATCAATCAATGAGTTGTCGTCAAATCAATCAATGAGTTGTCAGTTAAGAGAAAATCAGAAAGATTATATGTGTGATTGTACAACTCATTGATTGATTGTACAATATCTATGTATAGCCAAGAATAGGGTTGTTAATCTCCCTATATATTTGTACAATATCTCTATAAAGAAAGTATGAAAGAAATACGATAATAGAAATTCTGACATGGTATTAGAGCAAGTCGATTTCTGGCTCTTGGTTTACGTCTAACTCTTGTTCATAGCCTTCTTCCGTCGCCACCTTCACATATGGGAGATACCGAAACCCTGATGAAGTCCTATGACTCCTCCATCCACCATAATACGCTCCTCTCTGAAATATTCACCACAAAAATAGCCGAAGCTCTGTCCAAAGCTCAGGCCCCGACCGTACTTTTTGAACTTGCGGCTGTCCCGATCGACATCAAGTTGGATGGTTCCAATTATGCTTTATAGTCCCAAGTTGTCGAGATGTACATCTCCGGCAAAGACAAGTTAGGCTATATCAATGGCGAGTTACCTCAGCCATCTCCGGCCGATCTGTCCTTCCGCAAATGGCGTACTGACAACGCCATTGTCAAAGGATGGTTGATTAACTCCATGGATCCGGCGTTAATCGGCAATTTCATTCGATTTCCCACGGCCAAAATGGTTTGGGATTCAATTTCTACCACCTATTTTGATGGTAGCGATACCTCTCAAGTCTATGATCTCCGGCGGTGCGTCTCACGTCTTCGCAAAGCGAGTGGCTCCCTGGAAAAATACTACACCAATTTGCAAGGCCTCTGGCGTGAGATTGATTTTCGACATCCCAATCCGGTGGAGTGCCCTACCGATATTGAACGTTATAATAATCTTCTCCAAGAAGATTGGGTCTATGTATTCTTGGATGATCTTGATGACAGGTTGGACAATATTCGCAGCAACGTGTTGCAGATGCACCCGTTTCCTACCGTGGAGCAAGCGTATGCTCATGTCCGCAGGGAGGCTCTTCGCCAAGTGGTGATGAAAGCTGGCGACCACGAACCACCTCCAGGGGCGGTGCTTGCTTCGAAAGGCCTAAAGCTTGGACTGTCTGGATCGACTTCTCAGCATACTGGGAAATCTTCCTTTAAAGCCCGTACCTCATCCGATGGTCTCAAATGCTCTCATTGTGGCAATATGAAGCATACATGTGAAAACTGCTTCCAGTTGCATGGGTACCCTGACTGGTGGCACGAGCTTCAAGCCAGAAAAAAACGAGACAGTCCGGCTGAAGGCACGGGAAAGGCTGTTGTGGCAGCAGCCGAATCTTATCTCTCTCTCATCCCACCCACTACCTTACCTAAATCGGACTTCTCTCTTTTGGATCTAGGTAACATCTGTCATGCCTTGCTTAGTCGTCGTCATGATGTGGACAATAGTGATTGGCTCCTCGACTCTGGGGCCACGGATTATATGAAGTTTGATCCCACAGATTTCTCCCATCACTCACCTCCAACGCGCACCAGCATTGCGAATGCTAATGGAGTGACCTCACCTGTCATAGGAGCCGGATCTGTAACCCTATCACCCTCTTCATTTACCCAACACTCTGCTTGTTCCCTCTTTATCTCACAAGCTATTATCTGTTAGCCAAGTTACTACAGATCTAAATTGTGTGGTGCTAATGTTTTCCGATTTTTGTCTTATTCAAGATATTCTCACCAAGGAGACAATTGGGCGTGGTACTAAGAGGGGGGATTATACAACATGGAAGATTTTAGTTTGAGTCGTGCGCATCACATGCCTTCTACACTTGGTTCTAAGGCTCGACACATTTGGCTGTGGTATCGTCGTTTGGGACATCCGTCGTTTGGGTATTTACGACATTTATTTCCTGATTTATTCTCTAATGTGGAGACTTCTGAATTTCACTGTGATATTTGTATTTTAGCCAAAAATCATCGTGCTATTTATCCATTAAGTATGAATAAAAGTGATACACATTTTACTTTAATTCATTCTGATATATGGGGACCCTCTCCTTTATCTACTATATCTGGTGTACGGTGGTTTGTGATATTTGTTGATGATTGCACCCGGATGACCTAGCTATATTTGATGAAACATAAGGATGAAATGTTTCGTATCTTTCAGTCATTTCATGTTATGGTACAGACCCAGTTTTCCACTCATATTCGGATTCTCTACTCTGACAATGGTGGTGAATATGTTAATCACCACTTTCATTCCTATTTTCAACAACATGGTCTTATTCACGAGACCTCATGTCCTCAGACTCCTCAGCAAATGGAGTTGCTGAACGGAAGAATCAACTGTAAACCGAGAGGAACTGAAAGCTTTTCTGTATTTGAGACAACCCAAAGGGGTTGAATATATAGAGATTACAGTATCTATACAAGGAAGGAAATAAAATCAGAATCATCTACCTATGGAAAACTAACTATATAAGGTATGCTAGCTATACAAGGTATGTTTCAGCCTGTCTAACATCCCCCCTCAAACTAATGCGGGTCATCGACAAGTAATAGTTTGCCAACGAGAAATGAGTGACGTGCAGAAGTTAGGGACTTGGTGAAAATGTCTGCAATCTGACCATGGGATGCAACATGTGGTAGAGAAATGAGTCCAGACTGAAATTTCTCACGGATAAAGTGACAGTCAACTTCAATATGCTTTGTCCGTTCATGAAAAACCGGGTTAGAGGCAATCTGAATGGCACTGAGATTATCAACATGGAGTGGAGTAGGATTCTGCACAGGAATGTCCAAGTCAGAAAGAAGTCCACGTAACCAAATAAGCTCACTACACGCAGCAGACATCGCTCGATACTCGGCTTCTGTGTTTGATTTGAAAACAGTGGCCTGCTTCTTACACTTCCAAGAGATGAGAGAAGTGCCGAGAAAAACACAGTAGCCAGTGGTAGATCTTCGTGTGAGAGCGCAACCAGCCCAATCAGCATCCGAATAAGCACGAAGGTCCAGAGTCGCCGTGGAGGAGAAAAACAGTGATCGATCTAGAGTTCCACGTAGGTACTGTATGATGCGTAACACCGCAGTCATATGAAGAGTCCGATGAGCAGAAACAAACTGACTGACGACTTGGACAGCATAGGCAATATCAGGACGAGTCATAGTTAAGTAAACCAGACTCCCAACCAAACGACGGTATAAGTCGGGTTGTGCAAGTAGATCACCATTGTCGTGGCCATAATGAATGTTAAGTTCTAAGGGAGTCTGAACTGTTTTCTGATCTGTCAATGATGCCAAAGCGAAAAGATCCTTGGCATATTTACGCTGGCTGACCAGGATCCCACGTTTAGAACGTGAATTTTCAAGCCCAAGAAAGTATGTGAGATGGCCGAGGTCTTTCATCTTGAAGGAGGATTGCAGAACTTCCTTTAAAGCCGAGATGCCAGCAGTATCGCTACCAGTCAGTAGGAGGTCGTCAACATAGACCAGAACAATGACAATTCCGTGAGCAGTGATGTGCAAAAATAAGGATGGGTCATGACCACTTTGAGTAAAGCCAGCACCCGTAACAACATCGTGAAAGCGTTGGAATCATGCCCGAGGCGCCTGTTTGAGTCCGTACAGGGCTTTCTTTAGGCAACATACCTTATTGTCAGGGATTAAGGCGCCAGGAGGAGGTTTCAAATACACGGTTTCTTGAAGATCTCCATGAAGAAAGGCATTTTTCACATCCATCTGAGCGAGTGGCCATGAGCGAACAGAAGATACAGCCAGAAGAGTACGAACAGTTTTCATTTTGGCCACGGGAGCGAAAGTCTCATCATAATCAATTCCGTATTCCTGTTTGTATCCTTGAGCGACAAGTCGAGCCTTGTATCGATCCAATGATCCATCAGACTTGAGTTTGACCGAATAAATCCATTTGCTACCAATTAGCTGTTGGTCAGCAGGTCGAGTGACAATGTCCCACGTATGATTATCTTCCAATGCTGCAAGTTCTTCTGCCATAGCCTTCTTCCAACAATCATGAGTGGCTGCCTGAGAATATGAAGTAGGAATAGAAACAGTATCCAGAGTAGCATTCATGGCAGACATAGAGCACATCAACCGATCAGGCGCTCGATGTTCACGAGAAGAACATCGGATCGATGTAAGTTCGGGATCAGCAACGGGTACAGGAGGTTCGGGTTGAGTAATAGGTGGTGGATCTGTACGTGGTCGACGTGAGTAAACCTGCAACGGACGAGGGAGAGTACTTGAGGCTAACGGAATTTCTGGAAAGGCAATTAGACCAAGAGAGTTTGGAGTGTGCGGAGGAGGAAGAGATGAATGAAAAGTAATGTGCTCAAGAAAAATAACATGTTATGAAACCCGAACACGACGAGAAACCGGATCATAACATCGAAAACCCTTCTGAGTTTCTCCAAATCCTAAGTACGTACATTTGACTGATTTTGGAGATAGTTTGTTACGTTCACGTGAAGCCAAGTGAACATAACAGATACAACCAAAAACACGAAATGTGGAATATGCAGGAGGTAAGCCAGTGAGAACAGAGTAAGGAGATTTATTATTCAGAACTTTAGTTGGCATCCGGTTAATCAAATAGACGGAATGTAGCATTGCTTCAGCCCAGAAAGAATGAGGAACACTCATAGCTGTCATCAGGGTGTTGGCAGTTTCAACAATATGACGATTTTTTCTTTCAGCCACCCCGTTCTGTTGTGGAGTATCAGAACAGGTGGTTTGATGAATAATTCCATGCCCTTGAAGAAATGTACGAAAATCAGTTGAGAGATATTCCCCCCCTGAGTCAGAGCGGAGAGTTTGAACTGAAATCCGAAATTGAGTCTCCACCATAGAGTGAAATAACTTAAATTTTTCAAAAACCTGTGACTTCGATTGCAGAAAGTAAATCCAAGTGTAACGTGTGAAATCATCAATAAATATAACATGGTATCGTAACCCAGAGAGAGACATAATTGGTGAAGGACCCCAGACGTCCGTATGCACAAGTTCAACATAGAAGATGATTTTGTAGTACTTAGGAAAAATGGAACACACTTACTTTTTGAAAGACAACAGGAAGAACAAGAATAACCCAAATCATTTTTATTAAGAGAAATATTCCCCAACATGCCAGACAAAATTAACTGAAGTAACCGATCGGAATGTGGATGACCTAGGCGAAAGTGTCATTATTTCCACAATTTATTTGCCGAAGAAATATCTGATGAAGAAGGAGAAAAAAACAACGAGCCGGTGTGACAGATGGATCAAAATTCAGCACGTACAGACGACCATGCCGCCTACCCCTCCCAAGTACCTTCCCCATCGCCAGATCCTGCACAAAATAACAGTTGGGAAGAAATATGACTAAGCAGTTATTTGATGTGAATTGACCAACTGAAATTAAATTGGAGGAGAGATTAGGGACATGAAACACATCACGAAGGGTAAACTGGCGATGAGCAGAAGGAGAGAAAGTCAATGATCCAACAGACTGAATAGGTAGTCTAGTGCCATCCGCAGTAGAAATATCCTGATAGCCGGTGTAGGGACGAATGTCACGAAGATGGGATACAGCACCGGTCATATGATTGGAAGCACCCGAATCGAAGAACCATGCAGAAGATGGGGATTTATCTGACATACCGGCCGCAGAAAGGGCCTGAACGATTTGCTGGAGCATCGCAGGAGTCAACGGAGATGAAAGACCTTCAGCAGAAATAGTAGATGTAGATTCAGTAAAAGTCAGCTCCGAAGAAATAGTGGCAGCAGTAGCAGAAAGAGCACGACCACGACCACCACGTCCACGGACGGAAGAAGATGCATATGCACGTGTATGACAGTCCTGAATATCATAACCAGTTCGTCGACAATAAGCGCACCATTCTTTGCATTGAGCGACAATATGACCCACCTTGTTGCAGCCGCAACAAGTCAAAGAAGAGCCGCGTGTTGGTGTAGTGGTGGACACAGCAAGCACCATATCAAATGATTCCGGAGTTGAGGAAGGAAGAGAGAACTTTCAGTCGTTGTTCCTCAGCCAATAGATCATTAATAACTGAATTCAATGAAGGAGTAGGGCTACGGTTCAAGAGAGCAGCCCGACAATGCTCGAATTCTGGACGCAGCTTCATAAGAAATGGGCGAACTTGCGCACTCTCACGCATAGTTTGGAAAATCCTAAAGTCATGAGGAAATATTGGATCCATCAAGGCCATCTCAGTCCAAATTGTGACAATTTTAAAATAAATTGATTGAATATTGTCGTCACCCTGAGTAAGGTTAACGAGATCCTGTTCCAGACGATATGACCGAGCCGCATTACTTTGTTGATAAATTGTCTGAAGATGCTCCCACATTGCCTTAGCCGTGCGATGAGGTGTGAGGCCAATAGTAATGGACCGATCGACCGAATCGAGAATCTAGGTAATAATCCGTCCATTGTTCATTTCTCAATCAGCCAATTTATCGGCATCTGTGGCAGTGAGAATAGTAACAGATTCATCAATTAGTCCCCACAAACCATGACCCTTGAGGAAGTTCTGAATATGGATGGCCCATAGTGAATAGTTGGTACCATCAAAACTACACCTTGGGGCCTCTATACGTGATGAGTTCTTGTCCATTGATCGGAATTAATATAAAGCACGCAAAGAGTTGCAGCAGAATAATGTTTTAGGTGTACCGTACAGCAGGAGATATCCAACGGGTAGCAGTATCTGGATCTTGGCGGAATAGGAACAGCAACAGCAATAGGTCTGGATGGGAGCAACAGCAACAGATTGTCAACCGATCGGGATGAGAGCAACAAATCTGGACGAGCAACAGATCTGGATGAGCAGAGGTTGCTGGAACAGATCTGGATGAGCAACAGATCTGGATGAACAGAGGAGCAACAGATCTGGACGAGCAGAGGTTGCTGGAACTCGAAGAGAATGAGTGACCGAGCGACGCTGGACGATCAGAGGGGCGACGCTGGACGAACAGAGGTGGTCGGACGGGTGGTCGGACGGGCAGGGGGTGGTCGGATCTTCAACAGGGGACGGTCGGACGACGCAGGGTGGTCGGATCTTCAACAGGGGACGGTCGGACGCGCAGCAGATGGCGCTGGACGAGCAGAGGGATGATCGGATGACGCAGGGGTGGCCGAACGATGCAGGGGTGGTCGGATCTGACAGGTGGTGCCGGATTTGGATCAGTGAGGCTCTGATACCATGTAAACCGAGAGGAACTAAAAGCTTTTCTGTATTTGAGACAACCCAAAGGGGTTGAATAGATAGAGATTACAACATCTATACAAGGAAGGAAATAAAATCAGAATCATCTACCTATGGAAAACCAACTATATAAGGTATGCTAGCTATACAAGGTATGTTTCAGCCTGTCTAACATCAACATATTCTTGAGATTGCCCGGGCTCTCCTTCTAGGCGCTCATGTTCCCACACGACATTGGCCCGATGTTATTACCACTACCGTACATTTAATCAGTGTTTCCATCGTCGACGAAAAATCGATAATATTGCCGATATTATCGGTGTCACTGGACCGGCGATACCGAAACACCAAAAATTCATTTCTCTTCCTAATGTCGACGAAATATCGGTGATATTTTCGATTTTATCGGGAAAAAAATAGTTATCAGCGACAACTCTTCCTATTATTTCGAAAAAACAAAATAGATGCAGAAAAAAAAATCTCTTACCATTTTTTTCTCAAAATCTGCCTGCAGGAGTGGCTTTCGGATGGATTTGGTGGGCCAATCACGGTCGATAGCGCCGGATTTTCAGAGGTAAGAAATCTTCTTCTTCTTTTTTTCTTTGAAAAGAATAGATTCGACCCAATTCCAGCGAGGTTGAAGGGGATTTGGGTTAGGATTTGAAAAAGAGAGAAGTTTTGGGAAAGATTTGGGATTTTTTTTAGGCGGAAAAAACAATTGAGGTTTTCCGAAGAAGATGAGACGAAAGGGAAGGGATTGACTGGTGTATACACCAGCCTGGGTACGTGTCATGCGATGACAAGCGCTGACGCTTCTCGAGCTCCGAGTTGTACGAACGGTTCAAAGGAGATCAAAGTTAAATGGGCCCCAAAATGATGTATTTATTACATCCATACCGTTCATCCATTTTTCAAGATGATTTTAGAGCACGAGTCAAAAAATAAATCATATCCAAAGCTCAAATGGACCACCCTAGAAATAGTAAGTGGGTAATGATTTTCACTGTTAAAACATTCGTAGGGCCCACCATAAAGTTTATTTTCAATCTAATCTGTTCATAAGGTCAAAAATACCTAGATTAAGAGGAAAAACAAATATAATATTGATCTAAAAGTTATGTGACCCCCAAAAGGGTTTCAATGGTATACGTTCAATCCCCCATTGCTTTTTGCCGTGTGGTCCACTTGATCTTTATATCTGTGTTATTTTTCGAATCAAGCCTTAATATGAGCTCATAAAATAAATGGACGGTTTGGATATAACACATACCTCATGATGGGACCCACAAAACTTGCTAACGTAAATGCACCCAACTACTTGGTACACCAGCCCGTAGTTGGTACACCAGCCCAGGGGAAAGCTCTCTTTTGAGAGCGTGAACTCGGTGCAATTACGCTTTACAAATGATGGTGCAGCTCCCACGGCGGGCTCACCTTGATGTATTTATTTTTTATCCATGCTGACCATAGGTTTTTTCATGTCATTAGAAGACGCTAGCCCACAAATGAAGCAGATAGAAATCTAAGTTGGGCCATATTTTAAGAAAGAGTGGTGGTTGAACCTCCACCATTAAAAACTTCTTCAAGCCCACATGAATGTTTTTGTAATGTTTATTTTTCATCCAACCCATTAATAAGGTCACGTAAACCTTTATGAATGGAAAAGAACAAATATCAGGTTGGTCCAAAACTTTTATAACCCATGAGAAGGTTTTAATGGTCAATCACCACTGTTTCTTATGTAAAGGTCCACCAAAGATTTGAATTTGCTCCAATTTTGAGATTATACACTAATTTGATTTTTTAAAATAGATGAACAAGATAGATATACAATAAATATATCAAGGTGGCCCCACTGTAAGTGTTGTACTGTCTTATGTCAGGCTAAGGTTGCACATAATCCACTCTACTCCTTGCACCACTAAGTGGGTGGGAGTCAATACGCCGGGGTATTATTTATTATTATTATTATTATTATTATTATTATTTATTTATTTTCAATTCATTCCAGCAGGAATGGGACCATGAACAGTTTGAATGTATATAAACATCACGGTGGACTAGGGAGGTTTATTTGTCATCCAAGTTGAAACCTTCCTAGGAGCTATGGCCCACAGTGGTGTTTATTTGTCATCCAAGTTGTTCATAAGATCACACGGAGATAGATAAAGGTAAAATACAAAAATGACATGGATCCAAAACTTTTGTGGCCCCTAATGATTTTTCAACCGTAGGAATGTTCAATTCACATTGTTTCCTATGGTGTGGTCCATTTGAGCATTGGATATGCTTCATCTTTGGGATCAAGCCTTAAAATTATCTTGTAAAATGGATGGATGGGGTGGATAAAATACATAAATCACAATGGGCCCTGCATAGTTGACTCAGTACGATAAGCATATTGATTTATACGGTGCGCATGTGTCACTTGTTTGTATCTTTGGATTGATGGGTCGATGTTTTGTAGGGGCATCATAATGATAAATATTTTATCAATGTCGTCCATTTATTTTGATAGATAATTTTAAGGAATAAGTTCAAAATGAGACAGATTTGCATCTCAGGTGGACCACACTAAGGGAAACAGTGGTGATTAAATGCCCACCATTAAAAACAGTGGTATGGCCCACCACCAGATTTTTGGATCTGCCTAACTTTTAGAACATTGTCCTATTGTGGCCTTTCAAAACAGATGGTAGGAGTGGATTTGTGACGTACATCTCTATCATGCAAAAACCACACTAATTGGATAATCCAATCCATCCTTGATTTGGTATCTTTGAGTTCATTCACTTTTACATATCTTAATTACTGTATGCCAGCTGCATTTGTAATATATAAACTCATTTTGGTTGCTATTAAAGTGATTTTTTATGGGATCGCATGCTTTTTGTGTTCCATTAAATGAAAACTTATTATGTAATGCATTTTTTTTTTTGCAATTTTTTCATTCATGAATATGTAAATATGTGTATTCATGCATGTCCTAAAGTTTCACTGAAAAATTCTACCATTTTCTCCATGTTTCCCCCTTTTTTCCTGCATTTCCGGTTATCGGCGATATTATCGGCGATAACGATATTATATCTTTATCTCTGGCCAGCAAAACTTGTAGCGATACCGACAACTCGAACACTGCATTTAATCAATCACCTTCCTTCCAAAATATTAAATTTTAAGACCCCATTACAGTCTCTGTCAGCCTTGGTCTCTCTACCTATGACCCTAATGCTCCTTCCTCGCATATTTGGGTGTGTGGCGTATGTACACCTCCCTAAGAACCAGCGCACCAAACTTGACCCATGTGCCCTTCGGTGCCTCTTCTTGGGCTATGCTACACATCAAAAAGGCTACCGCTGCTATGATCCTGCTACCAAGCGTACCTATGTGACTATGGATGTCACCTTTCTAGAATCTGAACCGTTCTATCCTTCTTCGGCATCCACTTCTTCTCTTCAGGGGGAGACACTAGATGAAGAGTTGAATTGGTTGAGTTTTGACTGGCTTGAAGATCGGAATGACACACCAATGATTGGCGAGGAATCAACAAATACATCTTCAGGGCCTGACATATCCTTTGAATCTAGAGGGCCTTCGGCAACTGAGCTCACATCATCAGGAGAAGAACCCGAATCCCCCCATCTCTCAGTGCCTGCAGACCCATCTCCTGAGAACATTCCTGAGGTAAGCAATTTCACTACACCCTCATTTATGAATAACATAGATACGTCTGTTGGGTATACCTTACCTTTCAGGCATAACCGTGGCAAGCCACCAAACAGATACTCTCTAGACATTGAAGAAAGAAGGTCGAGGTATCCAATTGCCAATTATGTTTCCACCAAAAAGCTATCTGAACCTCTCAAGACATTCTCATACGAGCTATCCGCATGTCATATTCCCACTACAGTTCAGGAAGCTTTAGCTAATCCCAAGTGGACACAGGCAATGGAGGAAGAAATGGGAGCACTACTAAAGAATCAAACATGGACCTTGGTTCCATTGCCCAAAGGAAAAAAAAACAGTCAGGTGCAAATGGGTCTTCTCTGTTAAACACAGGGCAGATGGATCTATAAAACGATATAAGGCAAGGCTAGTCGAAAAGAGATACACTCAGACATATGGTATAGATTTTCAAGAAACTTTTTCGCCATAACCAAGTTAAATATAGTCAGGGTTTTGTTATATCTCGCAACCAACTTGGACTGGCCATTGCACCAGTTTGATGTAAAGAATGCATTTCTCCATGGTGATCTTGAAGAGGAAGTTTACATGGATACTCTTCCAGGCTACACAGCATCTTCAAAAGCTAAAGTTGTGTGCAAATTACAGCGAGCACTATATGGATTAAAACAATCTCCTCGAGCATGATTTGGGAGGTTCAGTCTGGCAATGAAGAAATATGGCTTCCACCAAAGTAATTCAAATCGTACATTATTTCTGAAGCACCAACGGGGCAAGGCAACAGTTTTAATTGTATATATCGATGATATGATCATCACAGGGGATGATAAGGAGGAAATCACTAAGCTTCAAAAATAATTGGCAGCCAAGTTCGAGATGAAAAATCTAGGAGGACTCAAATATTTCCTGGGAATAGAGGTTACTAGATTAAGGCAAGGTATATTTCTTTCTCAGTGAAAATATATATTAGACTTACTATGTGAGGTTGGAATGTTGGATTGTAAGCCAGCAGACACTCCAATCATTCAGAACCACAAGCTCGGAGAATATCCAAGCCAAATGCCAACGGACAAAGGAAGGTACCGGAGATTAGTTGGTAAACTTATTTACCTCTCCCATACTCTTTCAGATATTGCCTACGTAGTGAGTGTAGTAAGTCAATTCATGCATCAACCTAGTAAGGATCATATGAAGGCGGTGATCCGGATTTTATGATACTTAAAATCCTCTCCGGGAAAAGGGCTTATGTTTTCAAAAAATAATCATCTCAGAGTTAATGGTTATATAGACGCAAGTTGGGCAGGGAATACCACAGACAGAAGATCCACCTCAGGATACTTCATGTTTGTTGGAGGGAATCTTGTTACATGGAGAAGTAAGAAGCAAAAAGTGGTGGCATTATCAAGTGGTAAATCAGAGTTCCGTGGAATGGCTAAAAGACTTTGTGAACTTCCGTGGCTCAAAAGACTTCTAATTGAAATTGGGTTTGCTCCTACATCCAAGATGGACCTCTTTTATGATAACAAGGCAGCTATCGTCATTACTCATGATCGATCCAGCATGATTGTACCAAACACGTGGAGGTTGACAGACACTTTATCAAAGAGAATCTCGAAGCTAAAATAATTCGGTTTTCATTCATGAAGTCCGAAGACCAACTGGCGGATATTCTTACAAAGACCGTATCAAGCAAGGATTTCTACAACTCACTAAACAAGTTGCGCATTGAAGATTTGGATGCTTTCACTTGAGGGGGAGTGTTGGCGTGAGTTGTCAAATCAATCAATGAGTTATCGTCAAATCAATCAATGAGTTGTCAATTAAGAGAAAATCAGAAAGATTATATGTGTGATTGTACAACTCATTGATTGATTGTACAATATCTATGTATAGCCAAGAATAGGGTTGCTAATCTCCCTATATATTTGTACAATATCTCTATAAATAAAGTATGAAAGAAATACGATAATAGAAATTCTGACAAAACAAAATTCTTCATCAAATTAATCACGATTTCGCTATCACAATTAACTGGCACGGCCTCCTGCTGAAGTCCCAACTGATTTATCATTCCCCTTAACCAAACCGCTTCCTTGAATGCTTCCGTTAGTGCCATATACTCAACTTTGATTGTGGAAAGAGCTACCACAGACTGAAGCTTTGACATCCAACTGATTGCTCCATCCGCTAACAAAAACGAATAACCTGAATTCAATCTTCTATTATCGACACTACCCCTATAATATGAATCCACATAGCCTACCAACTTGCCGTTTGATTTTTCGAATGTCAAGACTTGGTCATGCGTACCTTGAATGTATCGAAGTAGCCATTTTACTACCTCCCAGTGTTGTTTGTCGGGATTAGATATGTATCTGTTAATGACGCAGAGAAGGACGTGAGGTTGAGCACCATCTCCCTCAAGGGCATAACTGTTCCGAATCCACGGAACTTCTCTAGACTCCTCACAGAGGCTTCTCGAATCCACGAGGAAAAGAACAAGAAAAATAGAAAATAAATTCTATAAAATTCGAAATTGATTGATGAATGAAATAAATGAGTCTACAACCCTTTAAATAGGGATACTAAGCCATGGAAGAAATTTTGGAATCAAAATACAACTAAAACTCTTAGAAATCGTGACTTACTATAAATAGTAAACTTACTATTTATAAACGGTCGTGATGTCTACTAGTGCGCAAGGTTTTCGACCAAAAATAGTAAGTGTCCTATTTGGCTTCACCATGCTGTTCTCCTAATTATTCTAAGCACTTTTCATGTTGGGCACAACTCCTAAAGCCCAATGGATCGATGAAGAGTTATAATCAAACTAAAACTTACTATTTATAGTAAAAACATAATTAAAACAGGGAAACGACTGTCGATTTGATAGTATTTCGCAAATCCGGCTTGCACAACCGGGCATAGCTGAGTTGGGTGGATAAAGTTGCTCTTCCTACCCCAAAATCATATATTTTACATCCGATAACTCATTCCGGTTTGCAAGATACGTCCGTTTTAAGTTCAGACGGTCCAGATCATCTCCATTTCCGATCAGGCCTTTTTTAGTCCATCTTGGCCATGAAATTATCCGCGACCCACTCTACATCAGCAAACAACACCTAGTACATGTGAAATATCTGGTCTAGTACAGACCATGGCATACATTAAGTTGCTAACTGCGCTCGAATAAGTCACATGAGATATAATCTACTTTCCTTTATCTGTTTTAGGACACTGTTAAGAAGAAAGCCTAAAATGAATAGCGGTGGGAATGTTGATCGGTTTTGCCTTGTCCATCCCATACTTCACTAATTCCTTCTCAAGATATTCTGCCTAAGATAATCATAACCTGCTCCTTTTCCTGTCTCTGTATATGTCAATGCCAAGAACCCTCTTCGTAGGCCCCAGATCTTTCATCTCGAAAGTCACTGATAGTTGAGTCTTCAGTATGTCGATCTTAGACATGTTATGACTGGCAATGAGCATATCATCAACATACAATACTACAATAACGAACTTCCCATTACTCAGTGTCTTGAAATAGACATAATGATCATACTCACTCCTGGTAAACCTCTGACTCATCATGAAATAATCAAACATCTTGTATCACTGCCTAGGTGACTGTTGCAGGCCATACAACGACCTCTTCAGCTTGCAAACCTTTGTCTTCAACCCTTGTATTTCGAAACATTTTATTTACTTCATGTAAATCTAATCTTCTAATTCTCCATGTAAGAAAGTAGTCTTCATATACATTTTTATTTTTTAATTTATTCTACTTTGAATTTTTTTTGTACCGTTGTTTTCAACACATTGGTCATCCTTTGGACAAAAAATGGTGGCTTGAGTGCACTAGAGTGTCTCTCAAATTTAATAAGAGTAAAACTTTCCTTTCGAGGGGAAGGCTCACATGGTACCTTGATGGCATGGGCTGTTGTGAGGCTCACATATGTGCAGGGCTCACATGGTATGTGCATGACATTTAACCTATCCAAAATGTGTAAGATAATTCACCTATACTCAAAAGAAAAGAAAAGGGGGTAGTCTAATCATTAGGTTGGCCTACAATAGAATTGACGCAGGGATGAATGTGATGAGGTTGATCACCGTCTTCCTCAAGGACAACGACTCCGAAACCACGGAGCTTATCTGGACTCCTCACAGAGACTTCTCAAATCTACAAGGAAAGAAAGCGAGAAGACTAGAAATAAATTTTGATAAATTCGTAATTTGATAGACGAATGAAATAAATGAGTTCGCAACCCTTTAAATATGGATACGATGTCTACTAGTGCACAAGGTTTTTAGCCAAAAATAGTAAGTGTCCTATTTGGCTTCACCAAGCTGCTCTCCTAATTATTCTATGCTCTTTTCACGTTGGGTGCAACTCCTAAAGCCCAGCGGATGAAGAGTTATAATCAAACTAAAACTTACTATTTATAGTAAAAACGGAATTAAAATAGGGAAACGACCGTCGATCCGGGGGTATTTCACAAATCTGGCTTGTGCAGCCTAGCATAGCGGAGTTGGGTGGCTAAAGTAGCTCGTTCTACCTCAAAATCATATAGTTTACACCCGACAACTCATTCCGGATTACGATATACGCCCGATCTAAGGTCTGACTATCTGGATCACTTCTGTCGTCGACCGGGCCTTTTTTGATCCATCTTGGCCATGAAACTATCTGCGACCCACTCTATATCAGTCTCCTCCACTTCAAAAGAACTCATCCTCAAATTCTCGTCCTGCTGTGGTTCATGTTACTCGGTTAGGTCTGCGACGTTGAAAGTCCGTGAGATCACCATGTCATCTGGAAGATCAACAACATAAGCGTTTTCATTGATTTTTCGGATGATTAGTACCGGTCCAATCTTCTTATTCTTCAATTTGTTGTACGTCCCGGTCGAAAATCTCTCTTTGCACAGATGAACCATAACATAGTCGCCCACCTTGAACACTTTTTGTTGTCCATGCTTGTCAACTTGTTCCTTATACTTCTCGTTCGAGGCATGTAGCTTGGTCTACACCTCTGCATGGATGCCCATAATCCTGTCTGTCATATGTTCTGCTATAATGCTCATGCCTGGGAGCTTGGGCAGAGGAACCAAGTCAAGTGTGTGACGAGGCACTCATCCGTAAATAATTTGGAAGGTCAGCCAAAAGTGGCTAATGAACTTCGTATCACGATCAGAAGTAATAGTCTTGGGGACCCCATGTAGCCGTACGACCTCCTTGAAGAATAGATTCACCACGTGTGTTGCATCAAGGGTCTTCTTGCATGGGATAAAGTGCGTCATCTTGGAGAAACGATCTACCACCACGAACACTGAATCCATGCCGCGTTATGTTCGTGGGAGACCAAGCACGAAGTCCATAAATAAATCCTCTTAAGGACCGTCAGGCACAGGTAATGGAGTGTAGAGGCCTGTATTCTGAGATTACTCCTTGGAGGTCTGACAAACATGACAACGTTGTACGACTTTTTCCACATCACGTACCAACTGCGGCCAGTCATACTGTTCTTCCACAAGAGATCGCGTCTTGTCTTGCCCAAGGAGTCCACCAAGGCCACCTCCATGTAGCTCCTAAATAATCTGCTCCCTCAGAGAATTTTGGGGGGATGCACAATCGATTCCCTTTGAAGAGGATATGAAAGTCATTGAGATGACCTTCTTGGCACTTCATCCAAGAATCTTTAAAGTCCTCATCCCCCGCATACAGCTCCTTAAGACAGTCAAAGCCGACCACCTCATTGCTCATCATCACAAGTAGTAATGCACGACGGCTAAGTGCATCAACCACCTTTTTCTACTGCCCTGACTTGTGTTTTAGAACGAACGTGAATTCCTGTAAAAATGCAACACATCTAGCATGCACACGATTTCACATTAGTCTGACTATTAATAAACTTTAATGATTGATGGTCAGTGTACAGAATAAACTCTCTTTGAATCAGATAATACTGCCAATGTCACAGCGCCTGAACAACTGCGTACAACTCAAGCTCATATGTAGATCATTTCTTTTGTGCTTCATTAAGCTTCTCGTTGTGGAAGGCTATTGGTCTGTCTTCCTGTGATAATACTCCTCCAATTCCGACATATTAAGCGTCATACTCAACCTCAAACAGCTTGTCGAAATTAGAAAGCATCAAGACTGGTTTTGTGGATAAACAATGCTTGATCTGATGAAAGCTCTTGTCAGCTTCATCGGTCCACTGAAACAGTCCCTTTTTCATGCAATCTGTAATAGGCGCTACTATTATGCTAAAATTTCGCACGAATCGACGATAGAAGGTCGCCAACCTATGAAAACTCTTCACCTCATGAATGTTTGTCGGGATCGGTCATTCCCTAATGGCTCACACCTTTTCATCGTCCACACGGATGCCCGTGAACGTTACGACAAATCGTAGGAACAACAAGTTGTCAGTTAAAAAAACTACACTTTTTCGAATTGAGGTATAACTTGTTAATTTGTAGGACCCGTAGCACCTGCCTGAGATATTTCCTGTGCTCCGTCTCATCCTGGCTATATATCAGTATGTCATCAAAATATACTACCACAAATCGACCAGTGAACAATTTTAAAACTTGATTCATCAAATGCATAAAAGTACTTGGTGCGTTCGATAGGCCGAAGGGCATGACCAGCAACTTGTACAACCCTTCCTTGGTCTTAAATGTTGTTTTTCACTCATCACCGGGTCGGATACGAATCTAATGGTACCCACTCCTTAGGTTTAGTTTAAAGAACACCTTAACCCATTCTAGCATATCAAGCATGTCATCCAACGGTGGTATTGTGAACCGATATTTGATGATAATTTTATTGATTAACCGGCTGTCGACACGCATGCGCCAGCTTCTATATTTTTTTGGCGTTAATAAAGCTGGTACGGCATATGGGCTCATACTCTCTCTCAAGAGACCCTTACGGATCAACTCCTCCACTTACCCCTAAAGTATCTCACACTTCTTCGGACTCATCCGATAATGAGGGCGGTTAGGCAGGCTAGCCCCGAGGACAAGGTCTAAGTAATGTTGGATGTCCTTCATGGGGGGGCAATCCATCAGGTAAATTTTCAGGCCAGACTTCTTTAAATTTGTTTAACAATAGTCTTAAACTTGGAGGAATGTTCGAGCGTTCTGATTCCTCGCCCTTCACTACTACGATGTATACATCGCCGGTTTCCTTGGATTTCTCTATGAAATCTCGAATGGTCAAGAGAGAACTCCCCTCCACTTTAGAGGCTTTAGGGTGGTTCTCTGGTGCCATAGGGGAAAGGATTATTTTTCGATTATCTTTGATGAATATGTAAACATTGTCTCATCCTCGATGGGTCGCATCATTGTCTGACTGTTAGGGTCGACCGAGTAACATATGACATGCTTCCATGTCGACCACATCACAAAGTATTTGATCTTTATCATTTTTAGCATTTGAAAACGAGATAGTGCATTGTTCGATTACCTTAGTCTCGTTTACCTTTTTTATCCAGCCAATTAAGTATAGGGAAGGACATTTTGTCGTTGGTAGCTGCAACTTATCCACCATCACTCTTGAGACGATGTTCTTGCTATTACCACTGTCTATGATCACATCACAGACCTTTCCGTTGATAGTGCACTGCGTACGGAATATATTGTGTCGTTGTGGATGTAATTCCTTCCGTGGGGTATACAGTAATCGCCTCACAACTAGAGATTCACCACTATCCTAGCCCGTCAATTGATCGCCATCTGCTATTTTCTCAGTGACTTTTTCATGTTCATCAAAGTCAGGGTCTTCTTCTGCGGCCTCACATTCAGTGCCCACTTCGTTTATGGTCAAGTGTGCTGCGGGACGTTAATGACATGTGTTTGATAAGTGGCCCGGTTGGCCACAGCGGTAACAATTATTCAACTTGGCCGAACGTAAGGATTTGAAATTTCTACTCGAGCCCACTATTGTGGGTGCTACATGTTGAGGCCTAGATGAGTCATTCCCCGTATCGCGGTTTGCGGTTGTAGGAGATTGAAGACGTTCTCCTACTGGTTCTTTTCCTCGTGTCAGTAGTGGATCCTGCCCAGGACCCGTTATGAGGGGTCAAGTTGAAGGATAAGGCCGATTCGAAACTCTTGCAAGCTACGTTTCTGTCCTACCTGCCAACTGAACTGCTTCGTTAACGGTCCCGACTGGGTGCATCTGAACTCGATCCTGAATTGTCGATCATAACCCTCCTATAAATCGTACCACCTTCTGTGACTCGGATTCTGACAGATCGTTTCGTGTTGCCAACCGCTGGAATTCTTCAGTGTAATTTGTGACGGTTTGATTTCCTTATCAGCAATTCTGGTATTGCTGGAATAATATCTGCTCATAATCACTGGAGAGAAATCTTGATCGAAGAAGACGTCTCATCTGTGGCCATGATGAAAAGGGCGTGTTATTCTGGCGAGCTCATGAGAGTTGTAATTGCTCCCACCATGCGGAAGCACTAGATTTTAATTTAAACGCTACCAATTTTACTTTTTTATGATATGGCACATGTAATCAAAATATCTCTCTACTTCGGCTAGCCAATCGAGGAAATCTTCTATGCGTAATAAACTATTAAAACTAGGAAGTTCGGCCTTACCTCAATATTCTCTTTCAACACGATCTAGATGATCGCCTCCATGGATTGATTGTCGGGCGAAGCCTTCATTAAAGTCCTCGTCCTTAGAACTTGAATCATCTGGTGTAGTCATACAGTTTACCACTGGTAATACTCTACAGAAATCAGGGTTGTGCCGTACAGCAACCATGGGTGATGGAGCAACCATAGACGGTGGAGCATCGCTTAGGGCTCAGGGTGAAAGTAGAGCATCCGCAAGACGGTCGAGGGTTGCCTGCGGCTCTTGCATGGTCAACTCTCCCAGTGGAAAGCTTTCATTCTTCCTGCAAGATAACGAATCTCTGGATAGTCATATAGTTTACCACTGGTAATACTCTACAGAAATCAGGGTTGTGCCGTACAGCAACCATGGGTGATGGAGCAACCATAGACGGTGGAGCATCGCTTAGGGCTCAGGGTGGAAGTAGAGCATCCGCAAGACGGTCGAGGGTTACCTGCGGCTCTTGCATGGTCAACTCTCCCAGTGGAAAGCTTTCATTCTTCCTGCAAGATAACGAATCTCTGGATCATCGTCCACAAAATTTTGGCTCATACTTTCGTTGTTTGCCATCGGCCCGAGAGAAATCCTTACTTTGATACCAATTGACACAAGGATGAACGTGATGAGATTGATCACCGTCTTTCTCAAGGACAACTACTCCGAATCTACGGAACTTCTCTAGACTCCTCACAGAGACTTCTTGAATACACGAGGAAAGAAAGCAAGAAGAATAGAAATAAATTCTAATGAACTTTTAATTTGATATATGAATGAAATAAATGAGTTCACAACTCTTTAAATATGGATACCAAGTAAAGGGAGAGAAATCAGAAGCGAGCTACGGCTGAGCTCTGCAGAGATTGCCAACTTACTAAAAATGGTAAACTTCTTATTCATAAGCAGTGAAAGTGATATCCTCTTAGTGTGAGTTTTCGGCCAAAATATTAAGTGTCTGTTTAAGCCTTTGGCATTATATTAATTGTCACAGCTTTTTCGTGGTGAAGTATGACTCTGGCTTAGGTGGATGAAAGTTATAATATTAAAATCAAAATCCTAGAAATGCTTAAGCCCTGATTGTATTACCTTAATCCTGTAATACACACACACACATAACACCTAGAATATGAAACTAATCGCGTAATTATGTAAAATCTTGCCTGTCGTTGATCTAAGCATTAATTGATTGAAATCGATCGAGCTCCACATGTTCGATTGCTCAAACATGCTCAAGAGTGTCCAAACAGTTTACAAGTATTTTCTAAATATTGTCTATCGATCGAACCTCCATGGTTGATCAACCGAAACTGTTAAAAACTGCCTAGAGACCAATCGTTAGAATTCGGGGCTCACTCTGTCTTCATCAACCTTTTGCTAGACCTAAAGAAATCGAACAAAATCTGAACTTCTCTATGGGAACTACCTTTGTAAGCATGTCTGTTGAATTCACGCTCGTGTGGATCTTTTTGAGAGTAACACCACATTCCTCAAACACTCGTCAGATAAAATGATGTCGAACATCAATATGCTTAGTATGAGAATGATATACTGAATTATTTGCCAAATTGACCGCGCTTTCACTATCACAATTAACCAACACGGCCTCGTGTTGAAGCCCTAATTTATTCATCATTCCTCCTAACCAAACACCTTCTTTAAAAGGCTCCATCACTGTCATATACTCAACTTCGGTTTGGAAAAACTCAACTCTATGAGATTTTGAGCCAAGCAGTTGGGAAACTTGGTCCTAGTTTTGACTCAATCATGATTCGGTATGACTCATTGAGTCAACTCAACCATTCGTTTAACTTGCAAAAGGAAAGATATACATAACCAACAGACCATTAGGTGACTTAATGATAATATTTGTATTTTATATTATTTATACTTAGATTAAGCATACACTCTAATCCCTAATTTTTAAATTTATAATTATTAAAATTTGAGTCAAGTCATGTCAGGCTTCAAGTTAATTCAACCCCATGAAAATCGACTCAAGTTGAATTTTTGGATTTTCAATTTATGCGCTACACTAATCTAGTGGGCCATGTCATTTTTTTTTTCACAAACTGAATTTTATTAATGTCAGAAAACCACATGCAAACCTGGGGTAGAAACCAAAAGATTCCACCACACCATAGCAAAACCAACCATATACAGCCACAAAACAAACAAAGAGAATGAAGGAAGCCAAGCAACACAGTCTAGCACAAACCAGCCCAACAATGATACTGGTCCATACCATTTAACACAATAGACAAGCTTTCAATCTCATCCAAACTAGGATAGGAAATATATATATATATATATATATATATATATATATATATATATATATATATATATATATATATATATATATATTTGGTAAATTGTCCAGCATTTCACAAGAGTGGAGGTTGATGGAATTTTAGGAAGTAACTTTTCCCTAGGGTTTAGTCACGTCTAGGAGGGGTGTTTTCCTTATGGAGATGCCCCAAATTAGGGGCAGAGCCCCTTCGAGAGGAAGTTCTCGCAGGGGCTTTCGAAACTTTGGCTGGAAGAACAGAGGAAGATCCTTGAGAAGGTACTCGGTCTCTCATCATCAGGCTGGAAAGAAGGGTTATAGTCTTTTTGTGAGGAATATACCATTCGACTGCACTTCGCAAGAGCTTCATGGTATCTTCGGCAGATATGGACAATTGCTAGATGTTTTCATTCCAGTTTGTCCCGAATCCAACCATCCAAGGGGATTCGCGTTCATCCGCTTCTTATACGAGCAGGATATGAAAGCGGCAATTGATATCCTAAATGGACGAAGGATAGATGGAAGAGTAGTAAGGGTCAACCTTGCTAAAGCCCGAGCTTCATCCTCAACAAAGCCCCTGGATCTGAGGAGGGATCCTCAACCCATTCCATCATCCTTGACATCCTCTTATGCGGCAATCGTAGCAGCTAATGGGGGTATTTGTCAAAGCAAGGGGTTTCCGAGGAAGGCATTACCACAATTACGGACCCTGGAGCTGTGGCTAAGAAGAAAGAGGAGCTTAAATTAGGGCTGATTGGAACAACTTTAAACCCTAAGCTATTGATTCTCTAACCAATTAAGGCCATTAAGGCCTCCAAATTCGTGGCTTCAGCAATAGATGTGTTCAAATTATCGGATTCACAAATATTAATTAAGCTCAAATCCAAAGCAGAATACTCAAAATTTGTAGAAGACACTGAACTTCACAAGCGGATGGGCTTGAGCTCCGTTTATCCCTGGTCTTCGGTAGAGGCACGAGTAGGTGGACGAGTATGGATATGATTATTTGGGATCCCAACTCATGCTTGGTTAGAGTCGGTGATCGTCGACCTGGGAAATTTTTTTGGGAAGGTGGTTGAAATGGACCTGAATAGCAGATTTAGGTTATTCCAGGGCTTCACTCGAGTTAAGGTCCTCTTCCATCCAGGGGTGGAGCTGCAGCGGGTCCTAAAACTTAGGGTTGAAGGAGAAATTTTTCCAGTGCATGCAGTGATTGAGTCGGGACTATGGGAAGGGTCCTCTGGCAGGCAGTCTATAGTATCTGGCCAGCTTAGCACAAAGCAATGGGTGGAAGAAAGGTTCACGTCTAATCACCCAACGAGCGTTCGTAATGGAGAGGAGAGCCTACTAGCAGTTGCAGAGGATCCCCAACCATGTGCCCCAGATGTTTGTCAAAATGCTGCAGCGAGACTGTCCAGTCCTGTAGCCTCAACTAGACCTTCCAATGCCAATAGGGAGTTAAGAGCGTTAATCCCTAGACGAGATGTTCTCCATAATGCGGTAGCTGTTAATGGTGAGGTCTTTCTTTGAGCCCCTCATATGCCAGACAACCTCGACATGAGTAGCGTAGTTAAGGGGTGTGGAGATATAGGCCCTGCTAGCCCGATTGAAATAGTCCCTAACTCCATTGGTATCAGCAAGCGCAAGGAGCATTCTTCCAAGGTCATCCAACTGAAGTGTTGTTCCAAGGAGGATCCTCTGCTCGATAGAACGCTGGCAAATGTTTTGCGGGAAGTCTAAAGTCAGCAAGCCAGCCCTCACCCGCTTATGGATTTATCTCCTCGTCGTGCTCACATCGCGGTAAGTAAATCCCTTCTTATTTATTCTTTACTTGGATTCCTCCATGCTAGGCAGCCAAACTGTGGGGGTACCTATGTAAGGGGCTGGAGTGGGCAGAAGAAGCATTAGATCAAGATCGGTAGGATGTCTCCCCCTATCCTCTCCCTTTGGAGAAACGAGTAGGGGAGATATCTCTCCCAGTTAATCAGAACACTCATCAGGGTCCTCTCCCTACAACCCTCCTTGCTCTTGGGTTCTTCCTCCAGAGGAATATCCCAATAGGGGATCAATGCTAGAAGTGGATTTGTCCCCATATTTTTTCAAAGCAAGGGAAGAAAAAGGAGTGTATTTCGCACTTTGAAAATGGAGAGTAGGAACCAGCAATCCATCAGTTTCGCTCGAGTCCAACCTTCGAGAAGAGGTAGTAGAGGAGGGGCAGGGGAATGCAGGGGAGCAGGATGCCCCCCAAGAAGATGAAAGGCACCCCAAGAAGATCATCCCGAGGAAGAAAGGAATCAAGCTAGCCCAGAAAAACCCCAATAGCATCACCCCCAAGGGAGAATGGATTTCTAGATTAAGAAGACTACACAGAAGGGTTGTGGTATCTGTTGTTTCTCATGACGGATAAGGTCTTAGAGGGGAATGCCCATGGGGTAGGAAACCAATCCACTATAAGGACTCTCAAGAGGCTGATATGTAACCACAATCCATGGATCTTGGTGATCCTGGAGCCCATGATCAGGGAGTCTAAGAGGGTGGAGATTGGTCTCAAATTGGGTTTCCATTCATCCTTCTCTAATGGAGAGGAGGGACAAAAGGTGTGGTTCTTCTGTAAAAATCTGCCAGCCATCTCTATAATGTCCAAAACAAGTCAGGTCATCTCTCTAGCAGTTAATTTTTAACCCCTCCAGAATCTAGTTACTCTATCTTTTGTTTATGCTAGTTGTGCGAGGATACAACATAGGTTCCTTTGGAAGGACATGGCAGCGCCATCCAAGCCGGTGTAGGGGCCTTGGGCCATGGGTGGCGACTTTAACGCAATTGTTGAAGCTTCGAAGAGAATGAACCGTAAGAGCCAAGATAGTGGGAGCTCCAGGGAGTTCACAGAAGCTATAAATAATGTAGGCTTGTTAGATGCAGGATTTATTGGGAATAGCTTCACCTGGTGTAACAATTAGCTAGGCCCAACTAGGGTGTGGGCTAGGCTGGATAGAGTGTTAATCAACACTCTATGGAATACCACCTTCCTTAACTTCCAGGTTGAGCATCTCCCCCACTCAAACTCAGATCATGCTCCCCTATTGTTGGTCTTTCCTAGGCAGATTTTCACTGCTCCTAAACCTTTCTGATTCCAACGGATGTGGTTCCATCATGAGTCGTTCTTACAAGTTGTAAAGACAGCCTGGGAGTCGGAAAACGCGCTGGAGCCTATGCATAATCTCCTCATCAAGCTGAAGAATGTCAAAAGATCCTTAAAGGTCTGGAACAAAGAAGTTTTTGGGGACATTTTTGCACAAATTAAGGAAGCAGAGCAGTCCCTGGAAGAGATAGAAGGGAAGTTACAATAGCTAGATATCTTGGTTGGGGTTGGGAGAATGGCCCAACAAGAACTGATTGATACAAGGGCCAACCTCTATCGCTTGAAACTTATGGAAGAAATATTTTGGAAACAAAAGGCCATGAATAATTGGCTGGAAGAAGGTGACAGAAACACAAAGTAATTTTTTCATGCCTCAGTAACAAAGAAGAATAGAAGAGCGGTGATCAGGTTTATTGAGCTTGATTCGGGGCAAACAGTTGATCACGCAAGAGGAAATCAAGGCAGAAGCTATGAGATTCTTCCACGGCCTCTTCTAGACGAGCGTGGTTGATCCGGAGGGTGACCTCCTCTCAGTCATTCCATATCTGGTCTCAGCAGATGACAACTCCTTCCTGATGGCCCAGCCAGCCCTTCTTGAAGTTAAGCAAGCGGTCATGGCCCTCCTAAGAGATGGTGCGTCAGGTCCAAACGGCTTCTCAGGCGCATTTTTCTCAGGCTGCTAGGACATAGTGGGTCATGATCTCCTAAAGGTTGCCACATCCCTATTCCAAGGGGGCTCACTGCCTAGAGCATTCATGGCTTCATTGATCTGCCTCATCCCCTAAGGAGTGGCCCCTAAGAGATTTTTAGATTGTCGTCCAATTAGTCTCTACAACTGCGTCTACAAAATCTTCTCCAAAATTATTGTTGGCAGGCTGAGTAAAGTGCTTCCAAAGCTGATTTCCCTCAAGCAAGGGGTGTTCGTCCACGGCAGATCGATCTCAGAAAATATAGCTCTCACCTAAGAAACGCTGAGGGAGATTAACAAAAAAGTACGAGGTGGCAACATAGTAGTGAAACTTGACATGGAAAAGGCTTACGATAGAGACGAATGACCCTTCCTCAGGAAAGTCTTGAGTCATTTTCGATTCTCAGACTCTTGGGTGAAGCTAGTGGATCGATGTTGGAGCAATTGTTGGTTCTTGGTTTTGGTTAATAGAGAGGCTGGGGGCTTCTTCAAATATTCCAGAGGTCTTCGTCAGGGTGATCCGCTTTCACCAAGTCTATTCATCTTGGCTTCAGAGGCGCTGAGTAGAGGATTTAAGAATCAGGTAGAAAGGGACAACTGCCTCCCCTATCAGCTGTGTAGGGCTGCCCGCGGGTTTCCCACCTTTTCTTTGCAGACGATACACTGATGTTTCTTAACAGGGGCCTTAAGACGAGCGACAAAACTCTTCCTAGATTCCTTTCAGCGTGCTTCAAGCCAGAAAGTTAATTTTTAAAAGAGCAGTTTCCTATGCTCTGACCGCCTTTCAACGGCCAGGGCCTCCTCCATCTAGAGAGTGCTGGGGATGGCCAAGCCTCTGTCAGTCTAAATTATCTTGGGGTTCCAGTTGCAGTAGGGAGAAGACAAATAGCTGATTTTCAGCCGCTATTAGACAAGGTGGACAGCCGTATCAGAGGGTGTGGCAGGTGTTGAGGGTCAAATATTGCATATTAGACCCCAGTTATTACCTAATTTTACGAACATGATGCTGTTTAACGTCCTATCTTAGTCGTGTTTATGTTGCAAGGTGAATTTAGGAGCTTGGATTGAAAATGGGTACTAAAAGCATGGATTTAATACTCAGAAATCATCAAGGTAAGGGACGGATCTTAGGGGACTGAGATCGAAGAAATTACATGCCAAAGATCTAAGAAAATCAAGCAATTGAAGTCCAAGAGGCTTGAAAGTCATCTTAAATGCAAAATCACAGGGTTCCTACCATCTGTTTGGCTCGAAACTTTATATCTGTCCTGAGGACCCTAAATTAACCGCACATGTCGAAATTCAGCCATTGGATCCTTGTGGAAGTGGCCCAACGGACAGATCAACCACTAAATCTCTGATTTGGGGCCCACCTGATATCTAGATATACTTCAATTTTAGTCTCAACCCCTTAAATGAGGTGGCAAAAACGGATGGACGGAGCGAATTTCTCACAAACATCACAGTGGACCACACATATACAGTTGCGTGTACATAGTATACATGTATAGGCGTCGCACCTGACGATCAACCCGGTCAAAGATGGGCTGACCTGTCTTTCTTCGCACTAGTGTCTAGCGGACGAACGCTAGCCGGAAGGATGATCTTAGTGGGCCCCACCCATCCCGATGGACGATAGGGACCGTCCACTCACTTCGGGGGTGGCCACGACCCCTGCTATGTTGAGCTTTTGACCCCATGCACACATACACACGTGGATTGCCGAAAAATGCAGGATGAACGGCGAGGTGATTTGATATAGTGGACCGCACCAAAACTCGTCCAAAACCACTTCTTTCCGATTGAAATTTCGTCAGGAATCCAATGAACGGGGTCGATTTCACCGAAAACATCACTATGGGGCCCACCGAACACGTCAGCGCAGAAAAGAAGGCAGATTATGCACGTCCAATTTTCCAGGGCGTTGCGAGGAGTTGTGAGCCACTGTTTGTGTTCGGATCTCCAATCTGAACCGTCCAAAAGATCGGGCAGGGGGTCTTTACCCTAGCCAGGGAGATAAAAAGTGATTCTTGGACGTCTTTTGTCCGAAACAGGCTTCCAAACACAAGTGAGTTGCGTTTATACAGCTGCGAAAGCCTTACGCACGGTGCTGCGTAAGAGAACACTGACCTTCTTAACTCTCCACCGCCCCTGGTAGTCTATAAAAGGGAGAGAAGAAGAGAGAAAAATTCATCTTTGGAACGTGAGCAGCCACAAAGGCGTGGACGAGGGAATCAGACGTGAGATGTGAAGAGAGAGAGCTGTGGAGCGGGCCGGCCACAAAGAGTTCTTCTTTCTTCTTCCTCTTTAGTTTTCTCCTTTGATATTTTTAAGAGAATTTAGTCAATCATGATAATGATAGGCTAAACCTCTTAGCTAGGGCTAAGAGGTGAAGCTTGTAGTGTGATGGGATGTTTTTCTATTCTTTGATTCATGTTTATTGAACTCTCTTGGATTTTAGTTTGATTATGAAGGAATATTTTTAGTATTTAATGGTTTGTTGTGACTCAAATTAAAATGGATCTGCGATTGCTTTAAATATCTTTTTTCTTGAATTGAGATTGTAAAATTAGGCAGTCCCGTTGTTCACGATCGTCCCATGGGCATGGTAGGGTGATAGAATCCTTCCTAACTTTCACAATTCTCTTATGATTGGCTATGAGATTGGTAGATTGCTGTTGTTTGCCATCGTCTACTGGGCATGGTTAGGTGACGAAATCACTTCCAAATCTTCACCACTCTTATCTATTAATGATTAGATCCATGAGAAGTTCAGAGATCTGACAAATCTCTTCTTACCAACTGGATAAGATAGGACTCTGATTCCAGTTGTGTCCTTGAATCATGCAAGGTAATTTCTCAATTGCTACAAGTGGATCCATGGAAACCCTAGCTTCCCACCTCTGAATTTTATAAGTTTTAGTTTAAGATTTCACCATTATTCTCTTAATTTTCCTGATTTAGATTATATCTTCTTCTAGTTCTAGTTCTAGTTACTTTCAGATTATGTACAAGGTTCAGTCCCTGTGGATTTGACCTCTGTCTTACCGAGATTATTACCACATCGCAACCCTATACTTGGGGTGGTGAATAGCAGGCGAGATGTCTCACGCAAGTGGGCAAGGCAACGCTTGTACAACACGTCTTAAGTAGCATTCCGGTGCACTCGCTGGCGGCCTCGCACATCCCATTCGCGATTTTAAGGGCCTTGGAAAGCCAATTTGCCAATTTCTTTTGGGGATGGGCTGAAGGTAAGAGGAAACTCCACTGGAGAAGCTGGAAAGAGATTGCGTCGTTGAAATCTGAAGGGGGTCGGGGAATCAGGAAACTGGCTGAAGTCATGCAGGCCCTCCGCCTTAAATAGCCTGGGGAGTGAAGTTCAAGAAAGTCCGGAGTCTTTGGGGCTCTTTCATGAGAGTCAAGTATAACCAGGAGTTGGCTGTTGTTGGGCAGGTGCAGCTGACGGCGGCAGCTTCCCCCTTGTGGAAGAAAATCCGTGTTTTATTCCCTTTGATGGAGGCTAAGATGCAATGGTAGATAGGGAGGGGAAATTGCAACCTTTGGTGGAACAACTAGTCAGGTTTGGGTCCCCTAGAATGTAGGGCAACGAGGCCTATTCTTGCGGGTCTGAGGACACCGAAAATAAGGGACTTCTTAGGTCGGGCTAGACCCCTTCCTCTGTCAGCTGTTTATAGTTTCCTCCCGTAAGAGGCAATTGACTTCATATTCGAAGGGGACTTCTGCATCTCTAAAGGTCCGATCCCTCGGGATTGTTCTCAGTTAAATCTGCTTGGGAGTCGTGCAGAGTGCCTAGGCCACGCGTCAACTGAGGTAAAAAAGTGTGGCACCCTCAATTGCCTCCAAAGGTTTCAATGTTAGTCTAGAAAACTCTCAAGGGTACGGTCCCGGTGGATATTGTTGTCCAGTCTAGAGGCGTCCATCTAGCCTCTAGGTGCGTTTGCTGTGACTGGGACTTGGGCCAGGGGCCTGCAGGAGAGTCCATAAGCCACCTCTTCCTCCTCAATGCCCAAGCGGAAGCCATTTGGTCCCACTTTGCTCGTATCTTTGGTAGGACATTAGTGGGGGCCCATTCGGTCGAGGGCAGATTGACCCAGTGGTGGCGTGGCCCTTCCCCAGGGGGCTGGGCAAGGTCCTTATATAGGCCGATCCCGTGTGTTATACTCTAGGAGATCTGGAAGGGCAGGAATGAAGCCAAGTTTGAGGGGAGACACTCGCCAATCCAGGTCTAGATTTCTTGGGTTAGAGGGTGGATCCAAGTGATCGTGAATGGATGGATTCCTCCTCGGTAGGGCTGAATGTTGGGCGGGTTCAACCCGACTGACCCGTGACCGACCCGACATTGGGTTAGGCTCGCGCAGGATATATCGGGTCCGATCTCAAGCTTGGGCTATACAAACACCAACCTAATAATACTTGGGTTGGGCTCGGGTCGAGGTCTTGGGTTGCCCGACCCGACTCAAACCATTAGTTATAAATTATAATTGAGTGTGGATCGTTTGTGTCGAAGGCACACTAGTGATGTCGGGTCTCATTTGTCCACGTCATTTCCAAGGACTCAAGCTAACAAGATATGCCGGATTTCTCTCTCCCAAATAGATTGCGTGCTATGCTACATGACTTTTAAAGGAGTAGTTGTCCTATATTTTAGCTTGTTTTTTTAAAGAAAAAAATGAAGTTCTTTATGATGAATAATTACAAATATAATTAATAAAATCATAGATACAAAAAATAAGTCCTATATTGAAATATAATAAACTAATGTAATAACGAAAATATTAGCATGTATACACCCGACCAACCCGATCGAGCCCGCTTGGGTTGAGAATTCCCAACCCGAGATTGGCTTGGGTTCGGTTAGGGTTGAGGTATAGGAACCTTGGGTTGGGTTAAGGTTGAGCACTAACCCAACCCAACCCGCCCGACTTTCAACCCTACTCCTCGGTCCCAATTTACGGCCAACAGTTGGGCCCTATCGGCAATGAGGATTGCAGCCCAAATCCCTCCCTGGTAGAAGGATCCAAGTAGTTAAGTGGCATAAGCCTCCCTCGGGCTGGGTTAAATTGAACGTGGACGGGTCGGCTAGGGGCAACCCAGGCAAGGCAGGAGGTGGGGGTATTTGCAGAGGAGACAATGGGGAATTCATGTTTGGTTTCTACGCGGGTAATGGGGTGACTTCTAATACAAGGCCGGAAATCAAGGCGGTCCATTGTGGGCTATACCTTCACTTCAGTAGGGGTTTGGTCAACATCATTCTTGAATCGGATTCCCAGCTAGTGGTCAATTTCCTTTCGGGATTGACAGGGCCGGGTTGAAAATGGAAGTATTGGCTGGCCAGGATCAACGGCCTTCTGCTGAATGGGCATGTAAAGTTTCAGCACATCCCCAGGAAAGGGAATGGACCGGCTGACGGGATGGCCAGAGTGGGCAGCGATTGTCAATCTTCAGCCCTGATCCACATCATCGCCGATCTTCCTAGAGCAGTCAGGGTTCAGATTTTCCTTGACAGGGTATGTCTGGGCGCAGTCAGAAAATAGATGTTTGAGGCCTAGCTTCCTTTCTCTGCTCCAGTGGGGTTTTCTTTTTTCTGCTTCATTTCTTATGATAGGTTTTGTCCAGGTCATTTTCCTCCTGGGGAACCTAGAATTGTAAATCAGAGATGTAAAGTTTTTGTGATATGCAATGAAAAGTTTCCTTTTTAAAATAATAATAATAATAATAATAAAAGAAAAAAATCTCATCCAACCTGTGTTTTTTTTTTTTTTTTTAATCCACTTGGAGAGAATTCACTTGATTTTTGAGATAGGTTATTTTCATGGAGCCAATCTTTTGGATGCGGTGTTTTACCCATGATATTTGGGTCTTTCTCATTTTTGAGCTCATGCCTTGAAATAAGCTGGCAAAATGGATGTACCATATGGATAAAACTCCATTGCGGAACGTAGACAATCCAATACACCAGTATAAACAGTCCGTTAAGCTTAGAACAGATTTCAAGAGCTACAAAGATAAAATAAGATCGATTATGATGAATGATGAAATCCATCATCAATCTACCTCTTCTTTTTCTTTCTTTTTTTTTTTGCCATTTCAAACCTATGGATCGGATGGTTGGCCTGACAGATGCGATTCCTTAAAATCATAAGCAACATGATGGGAACAATCAAATGGGTGGGTCCAATTGCTGGTTAGACCTATTTTTATAAAAATGATCTTGGCTGTCTATATTAGAGGCCATTGATCAGCTGGTTAAGATCAATAAATAATGTGGTATTTGTATGGTATATCCCATGAAAAGTGCATTAGACCAAACGGACAGTTCAGATTAATCGATTGGAATGTTTAAGTGTCCCAATGCAATAAGGACCAATGTAACTTATGGTGGTCCCAGAGCACCGGAGAATCTCCCAAAATTAATAAATGAAAAGCTTTCGTTTCAGGGAAGGCTGACAAGGTAACTTATTGGCACCGGACTGTCGTGGGGCCCACATGGTACGTGCATGACATATAACCCATCCAAAATGTGTACGTACTCTAACATGATATTCATCTATATATACATGAAAAAAAATAAAAAATAGGCCAGTCCAAATATTAGGTCGGCCCCACCGTAAGAAAACCTGTAAAACCGGCTAAAATCCCCAGGATCAAGCCGTGGGGTCCACATGGTATGTGTATTGCATCTAACCCATCCAAAAGCTGAGCCCTACCATGATGAAGGGACAACCTAAACATCACGTTAATCTAAGCATCAGGTGAGGCCACGCGGGCCTGTTTGGGAGCGTGGATTTGGAACCCCCAAGATTGGAAGCCCCCTGGATTGGCAATCCTCGTGCTAGGCACCGTGGAGTGTGAATCAGCTTTAATTCAAAAATACCTATGCTTGATATATTTACAAGGGTTTAAATTTAATTACTAAATTAACTTTAAAATCCCTAATTAGTGAGATATATAATTTTTGACACTACGTGGTGATAAGCCCTCTGAAATATATGCTTTGCCTGAAAATGATGAAATTTCAAGTCTTGGATGGACCGTAAGCACAAGATCATGTCTGAGTGACTAACGATTTTTAATCGTTGATTAATATAGACAATGTTTGGACGGTGCTGGACAATATTTGGACGGTGCTGATTTACATGGACAATGTTTGGACGGTACTGATCATCATTAGTGGGCCATGTGCACAATAGAATGATAGTGTACAGCAACACACATGTTACAACTGCAACTGTTGAAATGATTTTAGGTGTAATCCAAGCTCTCACCGTGATTGCAAACCTCTTTGAAGAGGGGATTAGAAACCCCTGGATTTGAAGCCCCTGGTTACCTTATGCTGCCAAACAACCAAGGGGATCTGAAACCCCCTCCAATCCCCTCCAATCCACGGTGCCAAACGACCCCTTAGGATTTGGATGGATTTTAGGTGATCTTTCACTGATCTCAGTGATGTGGCCCACCTGATGGTCGGATCTGTCTGATTTTTGGGATGCTTAACCATTATCCTTCGCCTATTTGTTTTCCATGAAAACATCATATATGGATTCGGAAGATCTGACCATTATTCGAAATCAAATCATTATATATATATATATATATATATATATATATATATATATATATATATATATATATATATATATATATATATATATATATATAAAGAAGAAGAAGAAGAAGAAGCAGAAAGCAAAATGCAACTGAAAATGTTCAGAAGCAACTCGGTTTCTGTAGAACAGAAATGTACTGAGAAATTAGATAAAACTCAAAACTATGTTTGCGTTTGTTGTACCAAATATCATGATATTTCATGATTATGCAAAATGTGATGAAATTTTACAATATTTGGTGCAGCCAACAGACATTAAAAAAGAAAAAACAGCCAGAATTAAAAATTAAAAAAATAAAAATAAAAAAAGAGAAGAAGAAGAAGAAAACAAAATACGGCTTACAAGATTAAGTCTGATGATGCAAACCGGCAGTAACCCCTTTTTAGTGCTGCTGATGGCTTTTATGCGTGGGACGATGGTGCCGGGAAATTTCTTTGCTGAGCATACACAGGTCATGTGAGTGTCCTTTGGATTATAGGAGTGACTTTGTGGTTGGGATTCTTGCGGTCATGTGAGTGTCCTTTGGATTATTGGAGTGACTCTGTGGTGGGGATTCATTGAATTCCTGTTTGGTCAGTCGCAGTCGGTACTGTTGTGCTGGAGAGTGGGTCGCGGACACTTCCAATGCAAAGATGGAAGAAAAGTCGGTTAGGAGACGGAAGTGAAAATGACCAGTACTGTCAGAACTTTAGGCAACGCCTTGTGCGACCCATTTATATTCTTTTGGACATATATATATATATATATATATATATATATATATATATATATATATATATATATATATATATATATATATATATATATATATAACACTTTTGGAATAGGGTGAGCTACTTTAACCCTAGAAATAGAATATTCCTAAACCCTGGACATACTATACAATTTTGGGATAGGATAAGCTCATCATTTAAAAGGGTGTAATTTCATTTTTATCATCGTTCAATTTATTTTAAATTTTATTCCCCTTGGGTTTGAGGAAACTTTGTGAGACCAAAGAGCTTTATGGATTCGGAGTAGTTATTCCATGAGGAAGATGGTGATAGACCTCATCATGTCCATCCCTGCATCATGTTGGTGGATAGGTTTGTTTTCTATTTTGTAGGCATGCCAAAATCAATACTTTTTTTAGTATATATCTCTTTACGACAGTTTCACTTCTGTCAACTTTGTTGCCCTTGATAACCTTTTATATCTTAAATAGCTCAATCACATTTTGTACATCGACCATAACACACTGTCAATCATCCACTAACACATAGAACTAGATTTATGCCAACTATAATCCCCAAAAAATTGTTCTAAATCTTCGAAGATCTTTCTATCAACTTCCTATTCCTCATGCAACGCCATATGTCGCGGCTTTCTCATAATAACCTGAAATAGAGTACAACAGGTACATTGCCACTTTGCCACTCTACCCCGATCATACCATCCCAAGTTATACACCTCCGGACACAGCGTGCGCCGGTGGTACCAACCAAATGTGCAGCCTACTAATTTGTCACAGAATCCAACCCATCCATCAAACAGCTTCATCTAAGAAAACCCCAACTGCAAAAATCAGCTTGATCCAAAACCTAGGACAGCCTAGCACATGGCACATTTTGGGACAGAAGACCCACCAATAATTAGAGTGGGTAGCTCTACGTATTGTACATATAGAATCCAGTCCGTTCAGACCCTTTGTCCAGGCAAGACTAAAATCCAGGCTCTTTTGCGATTTATATGTGACCCTATTAAATTCAAGGGTGGGTGTTCTCTCCTAACTGACCAAGTAATTTACCTTGCCTAATCACCTATTTAAATTCAAGGGTGGATCTTAATTAACAAACTAAACTGACCAAGTATCCTTTAAGACTAAGAACCGATGGTTTAGAGTTATTATAATCAAATCTCATTTCTACTAGTTGCGAATAGGTCGCACTATGAACTTAGCTAATCTAAACCATAATAATTGTACATAAGAAATCTTACTACCTAATTCATTCCAGAAATGCTTTGATTATCCGAACAAGCTCTAAACCACTCGTCAGTGGGCCACTAAACCTAAGACTATAAAAAGACGTTCTTCCTAGTGGGCTTAACGTCCATCGCGAGATATCAAGCCGACGTCGCGTCTCGAATCGCTCAACTTAGAGTCGTAAGGTGAGTGCTTGGGTTGTGCGAATACCTTAGATGAAAATATGGAACTTAAGTGAAACTAGCCACTTTGTTATTTTATGAAGTTATAACTTTCAGGGTACCGATTAAAGACATTTCTCCACACATATCCGTATAGTCGAGGCACCGATCGACTATCGGTGACCGTCAACAGACTTCTTATCATACTTATCAATCGGCTCATCCAAATCATGGGCCGATTATATCCATATGTAAATTATCATTAGGGCTAACTATCCTATAGTGATATTAAATGTACACCCCATAGTGAGTCTTAGAGGTTAAAAACACTCTCCCATAGGGCTAGTATAATTAAAACCTAGCCCTTAGGGCTATTTTCATAACTTATGGAACTATATAAGGCCTTTATTTGGGCACCCTATCTCTCCATATGAATTTTTTTTCAAAAATGAGAGAAAAAGAGAGAGAAAGAGAGGATGGAGATCTTGGAGCATTTTTTATGGATTCTCCTCGATCAAGCTCTAGCTTCAATGTTCTCCTCCATCAAATCAATCCCACTCACGATCGAGAGGTAAGAAACAAACGCTACATTCCAACCTAGGCATTTCTAGGTTGAATTGCATGAATCTCACTTAGTTGCTTTGAAATTGGTGTAGAAATTATTTTTTCTCAAATCCCTAACCTTAGGAGCTCAAAATCGGAGCTTCCTTCTTAAAGGTGCGGATCATTATCCCTAGGTTTCCTTTTATCGACCCCTGAGGGACCAGTTAATGATCACTTGTGATGAATGCTTACATCGATTCATTGCATATTTTCATTTTGAGTTAAATACAACTTGTATCGTTAACTACCTATTGAGATTCACATGTTTGATAAAATGGCTGATTATTTAGATGTACCTCTTCATTGATGCTTACATGCTTGATGGAATGCTTAGGTAGAAGTGCGATTCTAATGCTGCCCACATGCTCGATACGATGTCTAAATGGATGTGTAGTTCTATTAGTACTCATGTGTTTGATAAAATGCCTGAGTGGTTATGTTGTTGATTCTGTGCTAGGACAATATGATAAACTGCTAAACTGTAATGATACTTTGGTTAAATATAATGTTGGGAAAGTCGGCTAACCGCCTAGACGAAGGGGTGGCCCGATTTAAACCGCCCACTCTTGACTTGTTCGGTCAACTTGGGTTGAACATGGACGACCGACAGTAGTTGAACTGCACGAGATGCTCGCACCCAATGCTGGTCGAGTCGGAGTACCCCAAGTCGATCGAACCAGCCTAAAAGTCGACTAACCACTTATATTTGCAATGTGTGACAACACCGAACAAAATTTAAGATACCCCATTCCCCTTAAATGAGTCTACTTACAACCATTAGTGGTATGATCCACAAGACTCATGGGTAGGGCATGATAGTATGGGACACCGTGTTCGAGCTGTCGACCTACACTGGGGGTGACGAGCCTCCCCATAGTGACTAATGAGCAACCAAGAAAGTGATGAGCCTAGTACATCAAACTATAATGATGCCACAACTGCTCCACGTGTTTGGTTGGGTGACGACTCTTATATCATTTGTGAGCGCCCTCCACCCGTCGATGGGTCGACTAACCCTGTGCGTCTAAGCTGTATCATCCGGGTCCTAAGTGATCAGTGAGGCCAGTGTTATCCTGACATTGATTGGCGAGTTGTCGTCTGGGTGGTAAACTTGAATACGGATCAAGAGACACATGTAAGGAGCCGCTTCTGCAATCCTGAACCTAGTGATTAGTTGAGACCATGATAAAATGAGGATACCCTAACTTCCTAATATGCCAGATGAATTGAACCTAATAACTACTCAACTAACATGCGCATTGACCGTATTGCATTAGATAGGACTTATAATTTGACATTAGGTGTAAGACCCGTATCCTAGCTCGTACCGTTCCTTAAATTTTTACGGTCCTCTCAGGCGAATTCCAACGACCCGCGACGCGTAGATAGCATTTACGCACGCTCTTGAGTCACATCCTGTAAATCCAAGTCGACTTAAGCAGAAACATATGCTATTGCGACCTCGTCGTTGCCGCGATTCTAACGCCGCGTCTCGTGCGTCAATGCGACTCTTAGATCATGAGATGTAGCTCGCGCATTAAATAGCTGTGGACCGCACAATTGCGGGACCCATGCATCACAATGACACTATTTCCTAGTTTATCATGGGGTGATGCCATCACCCCATGCCAAGTAATAAATGCTTACAAGCAATTATGGCATTTATTTTCCCCATGAGTCAACCCTAGCATTTATGGCCTTACATGAATTAATTACTCTCTCTCTCTCTCTCTCTCTCTCTCTCTCTCTCTTCTTATTCATTTTCTCCCCTATAGCAAGAGAGAAGCTAAAAACGTCCATGGCATCCCTCCCATTTCTAGCAACATTCACCTTAGATCCCCTTCAATCCAACCATTAGAAGTCCATCTCCACCGTTGAAGGAGCCTCATTGGAGCTTTGGAGCACTACGAAGGAAAAAGAAGGAAGGTGGGTGCATCTTTAGGGTAGATTTCTCCATTTTTATGATGTGGGTGCTTCTTTCTCTCTTTCTCTCTCTCTCTTTTTCTTTTGTTTTGTGTGTGATGATGTGATTGTGTGGCCTACCCGGATAGACCCCACATTGATGTATTGCTTATCCACACCATCTCGCCATTTGGTGGCCCACCGGGGTAGGGCCCACCCCTCATTAACACTTCGCATATTGGTCTCATTTGGTTGATCAGGAGCTGTAGAATCTAATGGCCTGGTTGGATTTTTCAGATGCGGGCCCTACCTAGGAAAAACCCCAAAAAAATTCTTTTTTTTAAATAATAATAATAATAATAATAACAACAACAGCAACAGATGCTGCTGCTACTGACTGAGGATGCCCAGCAGCGTCCTGCGCTGCTGCATGGGCGGACGGGCTGGGACGTGGGTCCCACCCATGGGCCTTACCGTGATGTGTGTTTGTCATCAACACCGTGCATTTGGTAGGTCCCCCTTAGGGCAGCGGGCCACCCTAAAATCAGCCATTTACCGTACTCAGACACTTCAAAGTAACAGGGGCTGAATGTCTACCATTGAAACTCTTTTTAGGTCCCAGGAGTTTTGGATCATTATGAAATTTGTTTTTCCTCTTCACATAGGGTCTGTGTGACCTTATCCACGGTTTGGATGGTAGGTAAATGTTATGGTGGGCCCCGCATAGGACCCACTGATGTAAGTGTTTTTCCCACCCCGTCCACCCATGTGGAACCTACCATGATGTATGTTTTGTATGCACACCGTCCAGCAGTGGACGGTGGTGCCCATGATGCATGTGTTTCGTGTCCACCGTCCTTGGACGGTGGGACCCACCCCACGTGTGGGGCCTCCCTTGATGCTTGTGAACTCCAAGCCGTCCAGGGCCTGAACGTTGCTCTTTCATTTAATATAATATTAATATATTATATTATATTATATTATATTAGTATATGATATAATATATTATATATTTTATATTCATATGCCTCTTTAATGCATGAAGCTGACAACAGCTAATATATATATATATATATATATATATATATATATATATATATATATATATATTATATACTATGTTGTGTATACATACGAGGGTGGGCCCTATGTGGGACCCACCCTGTCTTTAATGCAAATGGGCTGTACGTCAGTGAGCTCGGCTGCCCCCCTCAGGGATGTATGTGTTTTATCTGTCCGCTGTTTGGGTGGTGGGACCCACCATGATGCATGTGTTGTATCCATGTCGTTTAACCATTTGTGAGATCACTTTACGACAAGGGAAAAAGAATGATGTCAGATCTAAAGTTCAGGTGGACCCCACCATTTAAATAGTAGATAGTGACACCTACTGTTCAAACTTCTAAGGGCCATGGTAGTTTCCAAGTAAGTTAATATTATTTTCACTTCATTTATCTCTATGCTAACTTATGAATAGGTCGGATCTCAAATATATATAAGGGTGGGCCCGATTTGATATACATGAGGCCATCGGTGCGGCCTATTTGATGTACATGAAGCTCGTTGGTGCGGCCCATGTGATGTGGCCCGCTTGACATAAGAGCCCATGGAGATGTATTCGAGGCCATGGGCGAGCTCATGGGGATATACTCGAGGCCCATATGATATGTTCACCTGTTGTGTATTCGAGGCCCGATGTGATGTATGTTGGCCCATATGACGAAGCCTATGTAGCATAAATAAGGCCCATCATGATTGTGCGTGAGGTCATAGGTCCATTATATATTTAGCCCTATGTAGGCCACTCCTTGGGAGCAATGTTGGTTAGATGTCCACATTGATGGGCAATGATGGTTGGATGTCCACATCGTGACCTTCCCTTAGGCCTTTTTAGGCCAATTCTCATCATTCCCTCAGTAGTTAACCTAAATAAGTGGGCCCCATTCGCCGTAAACGGATGGCTCCGTGCTATCGAATTTGATATAACCACGTCGAGTGCTGATCTTTATACTATAGTTGATTGGCTGATCATCTATGAACCCCGCTTTATTTATCTGCTGATTATCAGTGTCATTGTCGTGACTGATTGCCAACTCTGATTATCGACCGATTCCGATTGTCGTGACCGATTGTCGATTAGCGATCGATGCTGATATCATGACCGATTGCCGATTCCGATTAACGTGACCGATTTGCCGACTCTGATTATCGATCGATCCCGATTGTCGTGGTCGATTGCCGATTCCAATTGACGTGATCGATTTGCTGACTCTGATTATCGATCGATCTCGATTGTCGTGGCCGATTGCCGATTTTGATTGTTGTGACCGATTTGCCGACTCTAATTATTGATCGATCCCGATTGTCGATTCTGATTGTCATGACCGATTTGCCGACTCTGATTATTGATCGATCCCGATTGTCGTGGCCGATTGCCGATTCCGATTGACGTGACCGATTTGTTGACTCTGATTATCGATCGATCCCGATTGTCGTGGCCGATTGTCGATTCCGATTGACGTGACGGATTTGCCGACTCTGATTATAGATCGATCCCGATTGTCGTGGCCAATTGCCGATTCCTATTGACGTGACCGATTTACCGACTCTGATTATCAATCGATCCCGATTGTGGTGGCCGATTGCCGATTTCGATTGACATGACCGATTTATCGACTCTGATTATCGATCGATCCCGATTGTTGTGACCGATTTGTCGATTCTGATTATCGATCAATCCCGATTGTCAAGGCCAAGTATCGAGACCGACTCTAATTGTCAAGGCCGAGTCCGAGTGTCGATTTCGATTATCGAGGTCGATTTTAATTGTCGAGGCCGATTGTCGAGACCTATATAATGTATATGCGACTCGTGGTTGAGGCCCATTGTGATGTATAGTCGACCCGTGTTTTAAGCCTAATGTGATGAATATGAGGTCTATGTGATGAGGCCCATTGTGATGCATTTGAGGGTCGGGCGATGAAGCCCATTGTGATGTATGTTAGGCCCATGTGAAAGGCTCATCGTGATGTGAATTAAGCTCCTGAGTGAGGCCCATGGTATTGTATATCAGGCCCTTTGTGAGGCCATGGGTCCACTATATGTTAAGCTCTATGTGGGCCATTCATTGGGGGCAATGTTGGTTAAATGTCCACATTGTCGAGGCCGATTGTTGATGCAAGTTATTGATACCGATTATGAGTATGTGGCAGCATAACATCATGATACATGCTCATACACATCATCCGCATGCTGTTATGAGATGTGATTGACCATTGCATATGCCATTGGACATGTTGTTATGAGACTCCCTGATAGCTAGTGGAGATTATTTTACATGAGCGCATGGTATGCGTAGTATGGATGCATGACTGGATTGTATGACTCATGCATCTTGCATTGTGCGTTGAGATTACTATACGCCCTAGCGACATCAGGGCCGTAGCCTCCACAGGCATATCGTGGATGGCCAAATGGGCACTGAAAATCTGTTCTAGCATCAGACTGTCATAGATGGCCCTAGGTGAAAATTCATAAACTCTCTTGGTACCAGAGAACGCCCCAACGTCGAGACCGAGTGGATACATGAGCGCTCGAGTGCCGAATACTAGGAGGCCGCGTCTCCCACTGTATCGTGGTCGGTTGGGAGGGGGCGTGGCCTTACCCGCTCGAGCGTAGGGGGCATACCTAGGCTGAGTTTGACCAGCTCGTGAATGGGTCAGTTATCGACGTGCCGGATAGGTATTGACAAACTATTGGCCAGGCGGATAGTGATATTTCTTACGCTCACTTGGACTGTGCGGCTGGGAGAGCAACAGTGCCATTTGAAGTGTACTAAACCCCGGTGATGATCCCAGAGATAAACAGTACTGATATGTGGACTCATTGAGCAGGAGTTGCATACTCATTCATTCATTTATTCACTATCCACTCGGGCTGGTGGTGCGCAACTATTTGTTACGTGTACCTTCGCAATGGCTAGGATTTTGGTTGGGGCGTGCGACTAACCTAAGATCAGTAGTTTACCACGTTGAGTCGGACAATCCAAATTTAGGTATGGGACTGGTTTGGATAGAAGTCATTTGTGGTGGACCCCGTAGCCTGTGATACTATGTACTATCATCCCGACTTCACACTCCAGCTTGGTCATTTCATTCGTAATACATATTGCATTGCATCCTCAGCACATAGTATTTGGCTTACTATCTCCACATTGCATAGTTGATGTATATTGCTTCCTTTGTATATGATATTGGTTTATTATATTTTTGCATCGCATAGCCTGGATAAGGCTGATGGTATTTATGGGTCTATCAGCATGTCTTCGCATTGCTCTGATATTGTATGATTTATGAACTTGCCAGCATTTCTGATATCGTATGATTTATGGGCTTATTAGTATTTCCACTTACTCTGATTACTCTAATATTACTTACTTGGCACTTACCTTGTGCATACACTTATACCACCCTTTAAGCTTTCTATAAGATTATGCACGCTAGATGCGTGCAGGTGATGTTAGGTTGCAGTAGCGTGGAGCTTGGAGCATGTAGCTGACTTCTGGAGCTTTAATTTTGACATATGAATTTCTCCTTTTAGCATTGTATTCAAAGTTTATATTAGTAGATATGTGATGATGATGTTGCCTTTGTGATTTAGGTAAACTTGTGTTTATGCTTCTTACAAGATAAATGTACATTGGAAAATCCTCCTCGTAGGATCCCAGGATCGGAACCTGACATATGGGCACTGGGAGCCGAGAATGGGGTACTACGGAGGCTGTTGGCACCGGATTCGGCGATCAGGATTCCTGTGAATCCGATTTTCGGGTTTGGGGTGTGACATTGGGCCGCCTGTGAGGAAGTGTTAGCATATACGAAATAGACGTTGAAGTCGCTTGGGAGAGATTGTTGTTTAGAAAGAGCATGCATCACGTTATATCTTCATATGCGCATTTAACAAGAGTATTTAGAAATTATTTGATTTCTTATTTTATCATTACCTACGTTGATTAAGTTGATAACATGTGTAACTTAGAACTAATGGAACCACTGATTTAGTTACTCACTCTCATATGGGACGGTGTTTTAAAACACCAATCAAGCGATATTATCGATGCAAGTATTATTAAGATCTCAAACAGGTAGGCTTAGAGTGGCTTGTACTACCGACGTTATGTTTTAGAGGATTTGGCCAAACCGAAAACTTTTCACTTTAATCATTTTGGGTATATATATTGTGGCTTATATAATTCCCATTTGGGCAAACACCATAGTTAAATTGTACTTTGATGATTAGCCTTATATTTATTTATTTTTGTTATCTTTATCTCGCTTTGGACCCGCTAATTTAAATCATGCTACTCTGATTTTTTGTGGGTGAAATGAATGTGAATCAGAACGAGGTCACACGTGCATTTTTATTTGATTCAAACCCAGTAACTCGGGACCGGGGTCTTTGTACTCAGGTGCCGATTTTCGAGGCGTGACAACTGCTTACAGCTCAAGCTCATATATCGACCATTTCTTTTAGGTTTCGCTTAACTTCTCACTGTAAAAGGCCATTGGCCTTCCTTCATTTGATAAGACTCATCCAACTTTGACATATGAGGGGTCACAGTCAACCTTAAATAGCTTGTCTATATTAGGAAGAACCAAGATTAGTGTTGTGGACAATCGATGCTTAAGTTAACAAAGCGCTTGTCAACCTCATCGGTCCACTAAAATAACCATTTTTCATGTAATCAATAATAGGTGCAACTATAATGCCAAAATTTCATACGAATCTACGATAGAATGTCGCTGACCTGTGGAAACTCCTAACTTCATGAATGTTTGTCAGAATTGGTCATTCCTTGATGGCTCGCACCTTTTCATCATATGCACGGATGCCCATGGACGTCACGACAAATCCTAAGAACAAAAAGTTGTTCATTAAAAAACTACATTTCTTCAAGTTGAGGTACAACTTGTTAACTACCAAGACTTGTGGTACCTGCATGAGATGTTCCATGTGCTCCGTCTTACCTTGGCTATATATCAGGATATCATCAAAACATACTATCATAAACTGGCTAATGAATGGCTTCAACACTCGATTCATTAAGCACATAAAAGTGCTCAGTGTGTTCGATAGACCAAAGGGCATGACCAACCCTTCCTTGGTTTTGAACGTCGTTTTTTACTCATCAGCAGGCTGGATGCGATTCTAATTGTACCTGCTCCTTATATCTAGTTTAGAGAACACATTAGCACTTTCAAGCATATCAAGCATGCGTCCAACCGCAGTATCAGGAACCGATATTTAATGGTAATCTTATTTAATTGTCTGACTGTCGACATACTTGCGTCAGTCCCATCTTTCTTCGGCATTAATAAAGCTCATACAACGCATGAGCTCATGCTCCCTTTTAAAAGACCCTTATGGATCAATTCCTCCACCTGACTTTGAAGTATCTTACACTCTTTTGGACTCATCCGATAGTGAGAGTGGTTGGGCAAGCCAGCATGTAATGTTAGATATTGTCCCACATTAGGGATATTCATCAGGTAACTCTTCGAGCCATATTTATTTAAATTCATTCAACAATGTCCTTAAACTTAGAGGAATGTCTAAGGGCTCCAATTCTTCAATCTTTACCACCATAGCGTACAGCTCATCGGTTTCCTTGGATTTCTCCACGAAATTCGAAATGGTTAAGAGGGAACTCCCTTCCAATTTAGAAGGATCAAGGTAGTTCTCTGGTACCATGGGGGCAAGGATCATCTTGCGACCTTCCTTGACGAAGACATATACATTGTCTTGTCCTCAATGGATTGTATCACAATCTGATTGCCATGGTCAAATGAATAACATATGACATGCATTCATGTCGACCACATCACAAGGTACTTGATCTTTATAATTCATACTAACTGAAAACGAGACAATGCATTGTTCAGTTACCTTCGTCTTGTTCACCTTTTTTATCTATCCAATTGAGTATGGGGAATGATGTTTTGTTGTATGTAGCCATAACTTGTTCACCATCACCTTTAAGATGATATTCTCGTTACTGCTACTGTATATGATTACATCATAAACCTTGCCATTGATGGTACACGGTGTGCGGAATATATTGTGTTGTTGCGGGTGGACCTCCTTCCTTAGTGTGTACAATAACCAGCTCATGACCTAGGATTCACCATGATCATCGACAACCATTCTTTGTCACCAGCTCCTTCTTCAGTGGATTGTTCATTCTTATCGAATCCAGGGCCTTCTTTCGCTGCCTCACCTTCAACGCCCCCTTCGTTAATGGTTAAGTGGGCTGCAGGGCGTTGAGGGCAGGTGTTCGATAAGTGGCCCGGTTGGCCACAATAGAAACACTGGTTGGGCCTTGGCTAACCATAAGGATTTGGAATCTTTCTCGGACTCGCTACTGTGGGCGCTACACGTTGAGGCCTAGATGGAATACTCCTCGTGTCACAATTTGTGGTTGTAGGAGTTGAGGATACCTTCCCACTAGTTCATTTCATTTGGTCAGCGCCAATCCTGCGTGGGACTTGAGTTGAAGGATAAGGCCGAGAAAGGACTCTTGTAAGGTGCATTTTTGCCCTATCTGCCAATTGAACCGCTTCATCTACAGTCCCGACCGGATGCATTTGAACTTTGTCCTAAATTATCGACCGTAAACCGCCTATGAATAGAGTTAACTTCTATGATTCGGTCTCTGATAAATCATTCAACGTTTCCAACGGCTGGAATTCTTCGGTGTAACTTGTGACGGTTCGATTTCCCTGTTGGTAAATTTGGTATTGCTAGAACAACACCTGCTTATAATCATTGGGGAGGAATTGTATCGAAGAAGGCGTCTTATCCACAGCCATGATCAGATGGGTGCCTTGTTCTATCGGGCACGTGAGAGTTGTAATTGTTCCTACCATGCAGAAGCACCGAATTTCAATTTTAACGCAACCAACTTCACTTTTTTTTCTTTTGCCCGTCCATGTAATCAAAACTACTCTACTTTGACTAACAAATCGAGGAAGTCTTCTATTAGCATAAGCCATTAAAATTGAAAAGTTTAGCCTTACCTCGATAGTCTCTTTCAACACGTATAATCAATCATCTCCATGGATCGAACATCGCGTAACGACGCCACCGACGTCCTCGTCGCTAGAGCTCGACTCATCTGGGATAGCCCTATGATTTACCTTCGAAAGTGTTTTATGAAAAACGGAGTTGTGCTGTACAATGATCAGAGGCGGCTGAATGTCACCTTGGGCTCCTGGTGGAATTAACGCATCCACAATATGATCGAGGGTTACCTGCATCCATTGCATAGTTAACTGACACTCTTAATGTAATGCTTCCATTCTTTCCGATAGATAACGAATCCCTGAATTACTGTTCACAAGATTTTAGTCCATTCGATCGTTAGTTGCTATCGGCCTGAGGGGAGTCATTGCTCTGATAGCACTTGGCGCAAGGAGGGACATGATGAAGTAGATCACTATCTTCCTCAAGGGATAACTACTCTGAATTCAAAGAGCTCTTTGAACTCCTCACGAAGCTTCCTTGAATCCATGAGGGATAAAAGCAAGAATAAATTCTAATAAATTCGAAATAACTTGACTGATGATTAAAAAAAAAAAAAGGTACTCTAACCTATGATAGAGCTTTAGAACTCTTAACTCAAATACCCTAAAAACGTGAGTCACCATAAATAGTAAACTTACTATTTATAGATGACCTCTGTTCCTATTCATGGTTTTCAGACAAAAATAGTAAGTGTCCAATTTGGCCCAACCATGTTAGAAAATTCCATTTTATGTTGGGCACGAGTTCTATAACTCAAAGGATCAAAAGTTACACTCAAATTAAAACTTAGGCCCCGTTTGTTAAATCTGAAGTCTAAAGACCGAATCTGAAATCTGAAGCCTGAATCTAAAATCTGAAGCCTGAATCTGAAATCTGAAGTCAAAAAACTTGTTTGGTAACTATAGCTGAAGTCTGAAAATTAAGTACTGAATTTGAAACAATCTGTTTGTTAACAAACATCTAAAATATTTGAAATATTTTAATTTGACACATTTGCCCCTATCTATCTCCTGATTAGAAATGCTTTATAAAGAAATTATTTTTTATTAAATGAAAATAAAATTATTCTATTTAATTCAAACAAACTATAAAGTACTTAATAGAAAATTAAAATATCATTATTCATAAAAACAGATAAAAAATTAATGTTTTGCATATATAAGTGTGGCGGCAATTTCTTCTCGATGAGCCCCATATAAGCTTCCAACGCAGGAATTTCATGCCAAGAGGAGCGGATGCGAAGTTCTTGCTAAAGCCTTTCGCAGGGAACTTAGGTGGGACCCACTGTAATATTTGTCAGGAATCCACTCCGTCCATCCGTTTTGTGAGCTAATTTTAGGTGATTAGACCAAAATTGAACAGGATCCAATACTCAAGTGGGCTGTATTAAAAGAAAAGGTATTTAGGGAAATTCCTACCATTGAAACATCCCTAATTCGAAAGTGATGTTTACATGCCATCCATACCGTTCATAACGTCATTCCTAATGGAATGAACTGAAAACACAAATATTAGCATGATTCAAAACTTTAGTGGCCCCACTAATATTTCAACTGTGGACTGTGGACGTTTAGTTATCACGTTTTAGGCCCACCTGAGCATTGAATATGGTTCATCTTTGGCCTCATGTCTTAAAATGAACTCACAAAACAGATGGACGGTGAGGATTTCTCACAAACATCCCAATGGCCCCAACTGCGTTCCCAGCGCAGGAACTTCCCGCGAAAGGCTTTCGCAGGAGATCCCTCCAAGACGGAGACGGATTAGCTACTCCCCAGCCACCGTGGTCGGTGCTCTGTTAGCTCTTCCATGATGTATGTGTTTCATCCATTCCGTTCATCCATTTTTACAGATCATTTTACTGCTTCACACCAAAAATTAGAGGGATATAAATCTCAGGTGGACCACACCATAGGAAAATAATAATGATTGGATATGCATCATTAAAATCCTCCTAAGGCCCACTGTACTGTTTATTTGAAATCCAATCTTTTTATTAGGTCATACAGGCCCAGAAGAAGGGATAAAACAAAGATCAGCTTGATCCACAACTTTTATGGCCCCCAAAAGGTTTTTAATGGTCGATGCTCATTCAACACTATTTCCTGTAATGTGGCCCACTTGAGATTTTGATGTACCTAATTTTTTATTTCATAGATGAAATGATCTGAAAAAATAGATGGATGGCATGGATGAAACACATACATCATGGTAGGGCTCACGGAGCATCAACCACCAGCCATTAGCCGGTGGCAACGGGAGTAGCCAATCCATTACCGTCTTGGACGAGTGCAGAGTTCGCACACGGATTTCCTGCCAAAGCCTTTCGCAGAAAGTTCCTCCGCAAGGATGCTGAGTGGGACCCACTGAGATGTTTGTGTAAAATCCATCCCGTCCATATGTTTTGAAAGCTCATTTTAGGACGTGAGATCAAACAATAGGTGTATATAACACTCATTGGGCCACACGAGAGGAAACATTAGGTTTTTAGTGAGAACCGTTGAATAACTCTTTTGTCCATAAAAGTTCTGTATCACGCTATATTTTTAGTGTTTTCACTTCATCCCATTTGGAATGACATTATAAACAGTTTGGATAGCATATAAACATTAAGATGGAGTCCAGGAAGGTTTCAACGATGGGAATTTCTTTCCCTAGTTTTCCATCTGGTGTGACCCACTTGAGTTTTGTATTCACCTAATTTTTGGTCCCATGTATTAAAATGGGCTCTCAAAACCGATGGACGGAATGAATTTCTATCATACATTGCAGTGGGCCCCACCTAGCCAGCATACTTGCGCAGGAACTTCCTGCGAAAGGCTTTCGCAGGCCGCAGGGTTCTACGAGGACGCGGGTTGCGTACTACCCCTGCCCGTCCCTAGCTCCGAATGGGTAGTCCTATGGGTGGCCCACCGTGATGTATTTGTACATCCAGACCATCAATCCCTTTTCTCAAATTATTCTAAGGCATGACCACAAAAATGAGGCAGATCCAACGCTTAAATGGACTTACCAAAAATAGCAGCGGGATAATGATTTTCACCATTAAAAAATTCACAGGTCCCACTATAACGTTTATTTTCCATCTAATCTATTCATAAGGTCAAAAATATCTATATGAAGAGAAAAAACAAATTTCATATTGATCTGAAACTTCTGTGACCCCAAAAGGGTTTCAGTGGTAGACGTTCAATCCCCCTCTGCTTTTTGCAGTGTGGTCCAGTTTTTCTTTAGATCTGTCTTATTTTTCGGCTCAAGCCTTACAATGAGCTTGAAAAATGGATGGACGTTTTGGATATAACAAATAAGTCATGATGGGACCCAAATCTCAATCCTTTGCGGGCTCCCAGATCCGCTTCAAACATGGAACGCGTCCTACCCCCGCCTGGACGGTCCGGGCAGAGATCTATATGGCCCACCATGATGTAAGTGTTTTATGTAAGCCGTTTATTATTTTTCTTATATTATTTTAATATATGATATGAAAGATGAAGCAAGTCCACAGCTTCAGTGAGCCACATTAAAAGGATGTTACAGTGATAATGACATCCATCGTTGAAACATTTCTAAGGGCCACTATGATGTTTTTTTTTTTACCATCAAACCTATTCATTAGGTCATGTAGACGTGGATGAAGTGAAAACACAAATATCGACTTGATCTGAAACTTCTCCAGCTCTTAAGAAGTTTTTAACGGTGGATGTTCAATCCCCACTTTATGGTCCAATTAATCATTGGACCTGCTTCTTTTATTGGATCACACCTTAAATTATCTGAAAAAGTTGATGGATGGTGTGGATCAAACACATAAATCATGGTAGGGCATAAAGAAGTTTCACAAGTTAAAAGTTGAATTTGTATTGCGCAAACAATTTAAAAGAAAAAATTTTCATAGTAATTTGAAAAGAGATACTTTTGGAAGCAAAAAAAATTTGTTTAATGAAAAATCACGGAGCGCATTCCGCGTTCACCATTAAGCTAGACTCCTATCACTGAAAGAATTCAGTGAAAAACCACTTAGCGCTTTCCGTCCTCCGCGTTAACAAACACCACTAAACATGAAAAATTTTCCCCATTCCGCGTTAAGTGCAAAAATTCAGCGTTAACAAACACGGCCTTACTATTTATAGTAAAGGTGAAATTAAACGAGACTTTTGACTGTCATTTTGATAGAATCTTGCAAATCCAGTGTGGGCAACCTAGCGTAGTGGGATTGGTTGGCTTAAATAGATTCTCGTACTCCAAAATCATGTATAATATGTTGAAAAACTCATCCTGATTTGTGAGATACAACTGATTTAAGGTCCCAACAGTCTGGATCGTTTCTACCTTCAATTGGTCCTTTTTTAGTCCATCTTTACCATGAAAGTGTCTTCGGCCCACTCTACCTTATATTTGGATGGATTTTAGATGAGTTTTCATTGGTGTGGCACACCTGTTGGTTAGATCCATCTGATTTTTGGGATACCTAATCATCATGGTGTCCTACACCTATTTGTTTTCCATCAAAACATTAGTGATGGATTAGGTAGGTCTATATCAAATCATTTCTGCTTTCAAAAAAAAAAAAGGGGGGAGAGAGACATAAAAAGAAGAGGAAAGGAAGATATACCCAACTGAAGTCTCTCTTTCAATGCTTCCAAAGCAACTCTTTTTCTGTGGAAAGGAATGTACAGAGGTATTATACGAAACTCAAAACTCGGTGTGGGTTTGTTGCGCCAAATTTCATGATAAAATATGATATTTGGTGCAGCCAAACGACCATTAAAATGAAAGAAAATAGAAAGAGAGAAGATAAAATAGAAAAAAAGGTTAGAGCGTACAAAAATGAACAGTGATTATGCTAATTAGCTGGAACGATGGTGATGATGATGGCTTTTATTTGTGAAACGATGGTTCCCTGAAATTTCTTGCTGGGTAAAGGCAATGTGAGTCAACTTTGGTTTATGGGGGAGACTTATTGTTGACTTCTAGTTAGTCGCGACGGACCAAAGGACGGTTTGGTTAGTGACGCTGCCACCAGCCAGTGGCTAGTGGTCGGTGCTATGTGGACCCCACCATGATGTATGTGTTTTATCCACGCCGTCCATCTATTATGAAAGATAATTTTAGGGCTCTATTCCAAAAACGAGGTAGATATAAATCTCAGGTGGACCACACCATGGGAAAACAGTAGTGATTGAATTTCTAGCATTGAAAACCTCCTAAGGCCTACTGTAATGGTTATTTGAAATCTAACCTGTTGATTAGGTCATGCAGGATGAAGGGAAAAAATATGTCAGCTTGATCCAAAACTTCTGTGGCCCCCACGAAATTTTCAATGGTGAGGATTCAATCAACACTGTGCGGTCCACTTGAGATTTGGATCAACCTCATTTTTAGGCTCATACATAAAATGACATGAAAGAACTGGTGTAGAAGAACTGGTGGATGACATGGATGAGTAGCCGATCCGTTTCCTCAGACGAGATGAGAATCGTAACAAAAACCAGATGTTTTGCGATTTATGTGTGCCTCTGTTAAATTCAAGGGTATGCATTCTTCCTAGCTTATTTCCTGTGATGTGGTCATTCAAAGATTTGGATGTGCTTCTATTTTTGGTTCATGCTCTAAAGTGACAATGCAAAACGGATGGACGGCGTAGATATACAAAAAATATATAAGATGGCCCCCGGGGTCACTACCTGACCGAACTTGGTGCTTCCCCGACCTGGCTTAATTCACTTCCGTGGGAAACCCAGAGTATTTTAAAAAACCAAAGCACTGTCGAAAGGACTGGCATTGTCGAAGGGAGCATCACACGTCTCAAAAGCCGTGCATTTCACTTTTGGGCAACGATTTGATACTCTGGTAGAGTTTGATAGTCCATACACGTGCACCTAGAGATGGCATACTTTGGTGCGCATGGGATCCACTATAGGTAGGTCGTTACCTCAGGATTAAATTGATCGGATGTTATGACGCTGATTGGATGCTTCGACCTTGTTAAATTCTGGCCGTTGGTGGCGTTTGGTTACCAATCAGCTTCTTTTGTTTATTGGTATGAGGTAAATTTCATTGGATAGCTCATCTACGGTTCATCCCAAAGCTTGGACAGCTGGTGCCTAGTAATTTTAGGTTCACGTGCATGAACCATCACTCTCTGCCAAAGCATCAAAGCTTTCTCAATGTAAATGGAAGCCAATGCTTTTTCTCAGTCCATGCACTATGCACTGGACCTTTTTTGACGTGGAAAGGTATGGATTCCAACCAGCTGGACCATGAGTTATTGTCCACACAACTGATAATTTCCAACCGTTCATATAGTGAAAAATCCAACACATCTAATTGGTTGGCCTCATCACAAGGATCACCTTGAGGAAAATAAGCCACATCTGCTCATCAAATCGACCATACTTGTATTTATTATTTATAAAATGAGTATAAATGATCCTGTATCTTTTGACCAACCTGATAAGTAGATAAGGCTAATTTTCTCGTAGATGATTCTCATGGTGGGGCCAACCTATTGGAAGGGTTGGATTTCACACTCACATAAAAGATTAGGAGCTATTTGCTGTGTGGACCGTACCTTATAGTCCAATGGATTGAACTTGATACGTATCTTTTTTATATCATCGTGGCCACCTGGGCCGGCCTTCCATAGATCCCATGATCCACTAAGGTCAGTGGATCCATTAGTACCCACCTTAATGTATGTGTCTTATACCCATGCCGTTTATCTGTTTCGTTAGCCCATTTTAATGCATGGACCCGAACATGCAACAGATCTATCGATAAGATCAATGGTGATTGAACACCCACCATTAACTTCCTAAGGGTCACCAGAATTTTTATTTATCATCCATTCTATCGATAAGATTAAAAACACTTGGGTGAAGGGGAAAACACAAATATCAGCTTGATCGAAAACTTCCATGGCCCACAAGAATTTTTTAATGGTTAATTAGCATTGTTTTCAGTGGTGTGGATTTCCTCAGAGATGGATCTGGTAGATTTTTTGAATCCTACCTAAAATGAGCGGACGAAACGGATGAACATCCTTGATATAAGACAGATACATCACGGTGAGCCCCACAGTCAGGAATTCTTCCAGGTAATAATTGCTACTTATACTGGGCCGTGGACGCGCATATTCTACTGACACAGTCAGCACCGAATATGGCTACTGAAGTGACGTCACTAACTTTTGTAAACACCGTCCGTTCATAGATCACAGTGTACCCAATGGAATAAAGCCCTATGTTGTGGTCCACTTGAGCTTTGGATATGTTTCATTTTTGGAATAAAGCTCTAAAATTGTTTGGTAAAATGGATGGACGGAGTTGATAAAATACATAAATCACAGTAAACCCCATGGAGTTTACTCAGTACATTAAGAGTTGCTCCAATCCATTCCTACAAAGCCATCGAAGAAGGGCTTGCCATGGATGGTCAGTGGGCCCACCATGATATTTGTGAGAAACCCACTCCGCCCAACTATTTTTCTAGATCATGTTAGGACATGGGCCAAAAAATGAGATATATCCAAAACTCAAGTAGGTCGTATGACCGGAAATAATGCAAATTAAACCTCCACCATTGAAATATTCGTGGGGCCACAGAAGTTTTGGATTAGGTTTTTTTTTTTTTTTTTCCTTTTTCTTGGCAGTGGCCCATTTGATGTTGGTTGTATAACAATAACAATTGTTCGATCCAAGCTATCCGGATGAGGGAAGTGAAAAGCAGCATTATCTCAAAGCTATTTAGAAAATTTGGCACATATATCATTTTAGCATTCAATCCGAAAATGAGTTAGTCCCGAGGCCAAAGTGGGCCACAACACAAGGAGGGGTGACAATGACTCCTACTGGTGAAACCATTCTTGAGACGTCTTTGATGGTTAATTGCCATCCAACCTGTTCATAAGGTCATCAGTTTAATCCAAAACATCCATGGCCTTAAATTATTACTATTATTATTATTTTAACAGTAGGTGTTTAATCCCCACGATGTGATTCACTTGAGCATTTGAATTACCTCATTTTTATACTTGTATCCTAAAATGACATACCAAAATGGATGGACAGTGTAGAAAAAAACCATACATCCATTCCTAGCTAGAGACAGGTAGAACCGAATCCGCATACTTGCCTCCCACCCGACTGCAGGGAGTTACTGCTGTTGGAAGCAAGGTGGGGCACGCCGCGGTGGATAAGGTGTTACCTTACCCATACCATGTGGGGACCACCTTAACGATTTCTTTATATATATCCATGCCATACAATGGTTTTCCTATATCATTTTAGGATGTGATCCCAAAACTTAAACGGATCCAAATCTCAGGTGGACCACAACTGAAAACAGTGGTAAATGACTATTAAAAGCTTTTTGTGGGCCACCTGAGTTTTGGACCAAGCTGATTTTATAATTTCCCTTCATCCAAGTCTAGTTGACTTTAACAGCGGGTTGGATGGATATATTGGAAGCATCACGGTAGGCATTACTATGGCCTCTCAGAAAATTTTAATGGTGGGAGTTAAATCACCACTTTTCGTGTGGTGTGGTCCATCTAAGATTTGCATCTACTTAATTTTTTATATCGCTTTTGTAGAAGTTGGACGGCAAATTTTTCGAGGGGATAAGAGAACGATTATCTTCTTTTCACTATTTGTCTTCTTTAAGAGATTATATTAAAGGGGTAAAAGAGTGTTATATTTAAGCAGAGTCGCCATTAAGCAATTATTAAGATTTTACAGTCAGTTAAATCCCATATAAATGCTAAAGATTGAGAACCTGAAGATCCTTAACCCTAAGATAACTTGTGAGTTTACGTTATAGAGATTCCAAGTAAGGGATTATAATTACAGAGAATGAAGTTGTTAGGAACCCGCTCTACTCATATGAATGTACGATCTTTACTTCACAAGATCTGACTAATTTTTGAATAATAAGGGAAGTTCTCGCGTGCATAAAATGTATAGAGATGCAATAATGGTAATAATTTACCGATTCGAATTTCTGATGGACAGGATCGGACTATGTCGGCAAGCGGTAGAGGATATGTTTAAAACGATAAGTATGGGGTGTAAAGTATGTAGGTACAGAATGCTTAATGCTATATTGATGCTTATGATAAAACGACAGCCTACCGGCTAAGGTTTCTAGTGGATCTGATGTGATTATATCGGTAGGTCTCAAAGCACATGCCCATCAATTATATATGAGAAAATGATGGAGTGTGATGTTTATGCTAAAATGACTGTAACATGCTAAGGTTTCTGGTGAGCCAAATCCGATTATATCGGCAAGCCTCAGAGTATACGCCTGCCAGTCAGATACATGAAAACGATGAAAATGTACTATGATATTGATATATATGAGGAGCAAGGGTTGAGAAGAAAATGAATGTTGTACTATGCTAATGCGCTAATTCAATGAAACTAATTGAAACTTGAATGATTGGATAAACGGTAGTATTTCAAGGTTAGATTGAGCAGCTCGGATTTGAACTTAGGTGGCTCAGAAGACTTGGACTCTGCTAGGCTAGGCTAGACCAGGTATGAGGTCTCTCTCTCTCTCTCTCTCTCTCTCTCTCTCTCTCTCTCTCTCTCTCTCTCTCTGTCTCTCTCTCTCTCTTACTCTCCTTAGTGGAGGAATGGACCTTGATGGGTGTGGCCTCTGAAATGAGAAGGGATGGTTTCCGATGTTTCTAGGATACTTGAAACGATAAGGGAATGTAGTCAGTTATAGCATCTAACCCAGTTTTTTTATAATTCTTAATGATGTTAGAGGTAAAAAGTAGTTGCAGGACTAGAATTAGTGATGTTAGGGTTTCTAAATGGTGTAGCAAGGGTGAGATTCGAGGTTTCCTAAAGGGGTTCTAAGGGTTCCTAATTGTTCCTACCATGTAAAAGCACCGAATTTTAATTTTAACACAACCAACTTCACTTTCTTTTCTTTTGGCATGTCCATGTAATCAAAATACTACTCTACTTTGACTAACAAATCGAGGAAGTCTTCTATACGCATAAGTCATTAAAATTAAGAAGTTTAGCCTTACCTTGATAGTCTTTTTCAACACGATATAATCAATCGTCTCCATGGACCGGCCATCGGGTAACAACGCCACGGATGTCCTCATCGCCAAAGCTCGACTCATTTGGGATAGACCTGCGATTTGCCTCTGAAAGTGTTTTACAAAAAATGGAGTTGTGTCGTACAATGATAAGAGGCGACTGAATGTCACCTTGAGCTCGTTGTGGAATTAGCGCATCTACAATATGGTCGAGGGTTGCCTACATCCATTACATAGTCAACTGACTCTCTTGGTGCAATGCTTTCATTCTTTCTTATAGATAACGAATCCCTAAATTATCATTCATAGGATTTTGTTTCATTCGGTCGTTAGTTGCTATTGGCCCGAGGGGAGTCATCACTCTGATAGCACTTGGCGCGAGGAGGGACATGATGAAGTAGATCACTGTCTTCCTCAAGGGATAACTACTTTGAATTCACAGAGCTCTCTGAACGCCTCATAGAGCTTCCTTGAATCCACGAGTGATAAAAGAATGAATAATTTCTAATAAATTCGAAATAACTTGATTGATGATTCAAAAAAAAAAAAAAAAAAAAAAAAAGGTACTCTAACCTAGGACAGAGCTTTAGAACTCCAACTCAAATACCTTAAAAACATGACTTACTATAAATAGTAAACTTACTATTTATAGATGACCTCTGTTCCTATTCATGGTTTTCAGACAAAAAAAGTAAGTGTCCAATTTGGCCCAACCATGTTAGAAAATTCCAATTTTTTTTTTTATTTTTTTTTTTTGTTGGGCATGATTTCTATAACTCAAAGGATCAAAAGTTACACTCAAATTAAAACTTTCTATTTATAGTAAAGGTGAAATTAAATGGGACTTTTGACTGTCGTTTGATAGAGTCTTGCAAATCCAGCGTGGGCAACTTAGCATAGCATGGTTGGTTGGCTTTAGTAGATTCTCGTACTCCAAAATCATATATAATACGTTGAAAAACTCATCCTAATTTGTGAGATACGACCGATTTAAGGTCCCTGATAGTTTAAATTGTTTCTGCCCTCAATTGGGCCTTTTCTAGTCCATCTTTACCATGAAAGTGTCTGCGACCCACTCTACATCAGATTTGGATGGATTTTAGATGAGTTTTCATTATCCTCAGGGTGTGGCACACCTGATGGTTGGATCCGTCTGATTTTTGGGATACCTACACCTATTTGTTTTCCATCAAAACATTAGAGATGGATTAGGTAGATCTAAATCAAATCATTTCTGCTTAAAAAATTTATAAAAAATAATAATAATAATAATTTTAAAAAAAAAAAAAAACAAGAGGATTAAAAAGAAGAGGAAAGGAAGATATACCCAGCTGAAGTCTCTCTTTCAATGCTTCCAAAGCAACTCTGTTTCTGTAGAAAGGAATGCACAGAGGTATTATACGAAACTCAAAACTCGGTGGGGGTTTGTTGCACCAAATTTCACAATAAAATATGATATTTGGTGCAGCCAAACGACCATTAAAATGAAAGAAAATATAAAGAGAGAAGATAAAATAGAAAAAAGGTTAGAGCGTACAAAAATGAACCGTGATTATGCAAATTAGCTGGAACGATGGTTCCCTGAAACGATGGTTCCCAGAAATTTCTTGCCGGGTACAAAGCAATGTGAGTCAGCTTTGGATTCTCGGGGAAACTTATTGTTGACTTCTTAGTTAGTCGCGACGGACCAAAGGATGGTTTGGCTAGTGACGCTGCCACCAGCCAGGTGACTTGAGAACCCTTTTAACAACATGCTGCTTTGGCCCACCTAAGGAAAAGACTGTCCACAAATTTCTTATCACATCATTCAGCCACGAAAGATTCTACCCCACAATAATTATTACCTCACACATCCAATGTACACGTGTCATCCATGCATGCCGATCCGTACCATCCAAACAATGGACCTAAATGTAGATGCAGCATATGTGAAATACAGACTGATAGGAAACGGATTGGTTACTCCCCCTGACACCAGCCAAGTGGCTGATGGTCGGTACTCTGTGGGCCCCATCATGATGTATGTGTTTCATCCATTCCGTTAATTCATTTTTAAAAATCATTTTAGACTTGATCCCAAAAATGAGAGGGATATAAATCTCAGGTGGACCACAACACAGGAAAACAATAGTGATTGGATATCCACCATTAAAATCCTCCTCAGGCCCACTGTACTGTTTGTTTGACATCCAATCTGTTTATTACGTCATATACAGACCCAGATGAAGGGAAAAAACAAAGATCATTTTGATTGAAAACTTTTATAGCCCCCAAAAAGTTTTCAATAGTCTATGTTCATTTAACACTGTTTCCTGTAATGTAGTCCACTTGAGGTTGGGATATACCTCAATTTTGGTCTAATACCAAAAAAAAAAAAATGATCTATAAAAATATATGGATGGCATGGATGAAAAACATACATCATGGTGGGGCCCACAGAGCACCGACCACCAGCCATTGGCTGGTTGCAGGGGGAGTAGCCAATACATTCCCGACTGATAGGACTATCAAGACCATTGGGGCGAGTGACTATTGAATGTGCGGTTGGAAAATGATCCGCCGTCCAAATTTTAAGGGATGAAATTGGATGGTTTATGTGTATCCAGCCAGTTTGATTTCTGTGATCGATTTCCATGAGGCCTAAATTTTGGACGGTCCAACACTAGTTTGCAAGTATGCAACCCTAGTTGGGCCGAGTAGCTGCATCTTGGTGACATGAAATGGACCGTTGTGCATATTTTACCGTGATTGTCTATTTGTAGGCCACAGATTTAAACACGAAGATCGTCCTGCCCAACAGATTTTCTTGCAGCGGTGCATTACTTTTGGGGCCCAGCAAGCCAGCGTGACTGAACCATCGTGTGGCAGTAGTTGACGATGTTTTAAATCTGTCCATAATGGTCTGCCGATGTCATTGACAGACTACCCGATGCCATCGAGCTCGATGCTGTCGACTGGTGTTCGATTTCATCAAGAAAATTCAAAATTTTAATGTTGGTTGCTGAAATGTTTTAATGTTATTACTCAATGACATCGAAGGAGTTTAATGCCATCGACAGATTCTCGATGAGTTGTCGATACCAATGAAGGTCCATCGAATGAACAAGCAGAATTACGTAAGTGTATGAGTTGTTTATTGTTCCGATTGTAATAGTATATATATATCAGGTGTAGTCGATATTAGGATAAGAGGGAGGTGTATTAGGACTTTTTAATTCATTTCTAAGGTTTCAAGGGCATATCTAGAGTTCAAGGAAGTAGATTTGATATTGTTTGAATTGGTAAACTCTCTCATGAAATTTATCCTTTCATAGTGTATTATTGTGCAGTGATTTTTCCATGTAAAATTTGGATTATCTTATTTGAACTTGGTTGTATGATTGTATGTGCCTTGCTTGATTCATCTTCGTGGTTCCACAGGTTCAAACAGCAATAGTACATGCTACTGGCTGGAGTACTTCTGCATTTCCTCATGGAAATGAGGCAACGATGGAAACAGCATATCATCCAAATGTTGGGCACATCATTGATGGACAATGCACCAATATCTCCCTAATTAGAGAAGGTTATGGCCACAAATCCTGTGCCTTTTCTGAGTTGAACGTGGATGATTCCTTTATATCTTCTTAAAGGTTCTATTATAGGCCACTAAATGAAACGTTGGGATCTTTATACATCTACGTCTAAAACTTATCTGCGTGTAAAAGTCATTCACCTACCTGTATTATTGCCTGTGCGGCCCACCATGCTTTTGTATGCCATCCAACCTGTTGATTAAGTGAGATCAACCATGATGATGGAAGATCCAACAATCACATCTATCCAATCAGTCATCAGGTGGGTCACACCGTATAAAACAATGGATAACCATCAGAACCCTCTAAATTCAGATAGTAATGTTTGTGCAATTCGATCAAACATGAGACTCTTGTGCATGATTGGGATGGTAGAGGTGTGTCACCGCCTTACTCAACTCAATTTTGATTGAAGGCTGGTGTCCTGAGCTAAACTGATTAAGACCAAATTCAAGGAATTGGCCTTGGCGGCCTTGTCAGCCACCCACGTGATGCTAGCTAGGTGGGTTTACAAATTTTATGGTGAGACCCTCAGAGGACACAGCTGAACAGTTTGATTCTATACAAACACCACGGTGGGCCCCACGAGCAAGCCTTTCTGAATTTCTACAAGAACATGTAAACAAGAGCAAAAAGGGAAAAGCAAGGTAGCTTATACAGGAGTCATCCAAATTGTAGCCGGCAGAATCGCCAACTAACAACATGGAATGGCCCTATTGAAACGAACCATTCATTTGGTAAACTCCACCTCAAAGTAGCCCATGTGGTAATTAAAATAAAAAATTTTAAAAAATGCACTGAAACGACAGAATTTCATGTCCATATCCACTCGGTGCATCCGTTTTGCTAGCCCATTTTAGGACATGAGGCAAATCCAAAGCTCAAGTGGACTGCACCACTGAAAACAGTAGGAACCGTTGAAACCTTCCTAGCACCCACCGGCTGTTTATATATATGCCATCTAACCCGTTCATAAGTTGACTCCAACCTGGATGGATGGAGGGAAAACAGAAACATCAGCTTGATCCAAAACGTCCCTGGTCCCATGAAGTTTTCAACATTGAGAGTTCAATTCCCCATGTTTACCATGGCAAGGTTCGCTTGAGTTTTAGATTTACCTTTTGTTTGGACTCCTGCCCTAAAACGAGCTCGAGAAATGGATAGATAGAGTGGACATAACACATACATCACATTAGGCTGCGTGGGGCTTAGGGCAGAATCATATGCCGTGTAGCCTTATGAGAAGCTAAGGTTGCGTTTGATAAACTGAATTAAAAATTTTTAAAAAAAAAAAAAAGAAAAAAAAAAAAAAAAAAAAGAAAAAAAAGTCTGAAATTAATTTAAGTAGTGGATCCATCGTCTGTTGAATTTTAAGTACTGGCATGTGCTGAAATGCCTATTTGGTAAACCGTAGAAAAAAATCACACACACACACACACAAAGAAATGCTCACACACAACTAGTTGGGCCATTCAAATTGGTCCAACTAGTTGCGCATTAAATGTCAAAATTTACTCTTTTCATCCAAGGGACATTGAGTCTTATATTATAAGTATGATGGAAATTATGTGTCATAGATCCAAACTGTTCATCAAATAGGGCCCACTAATAAATTATATATATATAACTGTTCATCAAATAGCCACACATGTAAGTTGATATATATATATATATATATATATATATATATATATATATATATATATATATATATATAACACAATTGTAAATGATCAACGTCTCCAAATGGAAGTTTAGCGGAATCATTCATTTCTTGCTGCTGTCATGTCAAACTAACTTGCAAGTTCAAAAAAAAAAAAAACTGTTCTAGCTCTTGTTCTGCTTTTCTTTTGATTCCCTTTACTGTTGATTACCTCCTCCTTCACACAGACCCCTAGTACTTGGAAGCTCGTTTAGAAACAGTGCTTGCATTGAGGTTAAAAGAAGTAATGGTGCTGTTGACAGCTCGCATCCACCCATAACCAAGACAAGAATATAATCGGGAAGAACAAAGAAGCTCTCTTTCCCAATTAGATTACAATTAACAACATCCATCCTAACATCATTTATCATCCATGCCTTCCATCTCCCTCATTGAGCATTTTAACTCTTCTAATGCATTTCTCCATTCTCTAATATCATCCTTTTCTCTCATTTCACTTGCCACTGTGATGATTCTACGTGGCAAACCACCACATTCTTCACTGACAAGCTTCGCAATGGGTTCTACTTCCGGAGAAAGCACTAGATCAGCCCCAAGCCTTTCCTTGAATAATTCCCATGCTTCTTCTTTCGAAAGAGCCTTCACTTCAATCTTTTCCTGGCACTGCATGGCTCGACACACATTTTTCAATCGAGTAGTCAATACTATTTTGTATGCATTGCCTTCGGGAATCCCTACCTTCTCCAAAGGAAACGATTTCCACACATCATCAAAGATGATAACGAACTTTTCCCTACGCATCAAAGCCTGAAACAATTCCATTGACCTTCTCATTTCATCCTCTGTATTGGAAAGCTTCAATCCTATTGCTTGTGCAATACCATTCTGCAGTCTCTCAATATTAGAATCATTAGACACTGTCACCCAAATAGCAGTGCCAAATATTCTACAGCTCTCTATTTTATTGTAGATGTGGGTCATGATGGTTGTTTTGCCGACTCCCTCCAAACCATGGACACCAATAGTTCTGACCTCTTGATTTATCAAGGACTCCCAAACCTGTTCCAAAATATTTCTTTCTGCTATTGTTCTACCCACGAGTTTTGTAGCCGGCATGCTTCCATTTTTAGGTAATAGATCAACAAGTAACCCTTCTGAAAATTGACCTTTCTCCTTAAGCTTCACCACCTCTTCAATCTTCTTTACGACACGCTTTCCCAGTGCTAAATGAGAAGGGATGAAATATCTCCTTGCTTGTTTAGAATCATCTTCTATCTTAGTAACTTCCCTTGTAATCTTTTCCACATTTTCCAACCATAAACACACCTCTGCTTTTCGCTTCTTACCACATACTACCTCCATCGTTTTCAGTTCATTCTTTATGTCGGACTCCCGGCTACTCAACGCTTGCATTTCGTTTTTCAGTACATTAAGATTCTCTTGGAGGTTTCTAGAGTAGTTGTATTGAACCCATGCATTCGGGGCAATAGTCTTGGCAGTCTCCCAGAGGAATTCCATAGCTGCATCTGCAATAGCAACATATAAATCTAAAGTTAAAAATTATTGAGCCAAAAATTTAAAAAAGTAAGGGCATGTTTGGTTGCACCATATTCAAAAACTCAACCAAACTAGATGTTCATTTGGGCCAGGTCAATTTGTAGATTAGATCCAGCTCCACTGGGAATTTACTAATTATAAATTTTTATATTTATAATTATAAATAATATTTAAAATGATTAAATCTTTGTCCATACCTACTCCAATTTAAAATGCTTTTCATTTACTCCCATCCAAACACAACTAAGCTATTCACTATCCATTCATTTACCTCCAGTTCCATTTTCCATTTACCTTCATTTACAAGCTCCCAGTCGAACCCTAAAGCCTAGGGCTTCTCCAATTTTCCTGCTCCTTATATAGGAAGTTTTTTTGTTTTTTTCGTTTTTCACGAAAAGACAAGAATGCACTTAAAAATACTTTCAATGGGTAATTAAGTAATCACCTCTTTACCACTCATAACGCAACGAGAACTACTGTTTACATGGGTAATTAGGTAATCTCCTCTATTGTTCATAACATAGAGAAAATAGTGGAAACAAAGAAACGTGCCCTATGACCTTTTTGTTGAACAAGTTTCAGATCAGTGCAGATACTGCACATCTGTTAGGGATCTGGGCCTTTCATCAGAGAAGATGCACCTCTACTGGGTTTAAAAAATCAAAGTAGCACGATGACGTAGGCAGTGTTTAAGTTATCGACGAAAAGTTGATAATATCGACGATAATATCGGTGTGGCCAGTGTTGCGACACCGAAAACCCCTTTTTTCGTTTCTCTGCCAGTTGTTGGCGAATTATCAGCGATTTTTAGAGTTTTCGCGATAATCAGAGTTGTCGAGCGACAAATTCATTGTAGCTACCTAACTCCATTTCACTGATAAAAAAGGCATAATCAGAAATTTTGGGGAGAGCATCGTAAATGCGAAAAAAAAAAGTTTGTAAGAAGGTGATTTCGGTACCTGTAAAAGAGGTACGCCTGATCGGAAGAAGAATTTGGTGGGCCAATCGATTGATCAGCAATAGTTGTGTTTCGGTCTTCCGCAGGTACGAAAAAATCTCCTATTTTCCTTTTTTTCTTCCAATAAATGAAAATTTTCAAAATCAACGAGAATTCCAGCGAATAATCTGCAATATCTCTTGAAAATTTTGGTTCGATTTGGAGATTTGGGTTCGAAATGGAAACCCTTAGATTAGGATTTGGGTTCGAAATGAAAACAGGAAACCCTATTCCCCTTTCGGCATCAGACCCCCTTTTTTTCAGGCGCGGATTAGCTACTGACAGGTTGAGAAGCTAGACTTGCTACTAAAGTGACATCACCAAGTTCCGTGGGCCCCACCATGATGTATGTTTTGTATCCACACCTTCCATCCATTTGTAGAGATCATTTCAGGATGATATCCAAAGAATGAGTTAAATCCAAAGCTCCAGTGGACCCCAGCATAGAAAACAATGGGGATAGGGATGCCCACCATTAAAAACTTCTAAAGGCCACAAAAGTTTTAGATCAACTGATATTTGTGTTTTCCCTTATTTCATGTTTTTTGGAACTTTTGAACAGGTTGGATTTCAAATAAACATTATGGTGGGCCTTAGGATAGTTTCAACAATGGGAATCACTTTCCCTACTGTTTTCTGTGGTGGGGTCCACTACAGCTTTTTATCTGCCTCATTCTTTGGTTCATGCCCTAAAATGATATCTCAAAATGGATGGACGGTGTGGATACAACACATACATCATAGTGGGGCCCATAGAACTTGGTGACGTCACTTCAGTAGCCCACTCGCTACTCAACCTGTCAATATCTAATCTACGTCCCTATTTTTCGGGGACGCGGATGATGCTTATGTTGTTGCAAGTCGTGAGTCACGGCTACCTATGGTATTATAGGTAGCGGGCCCCACTATGATGTAACGTATTTTATCTGCTCCGCCCATCTATTTTGGACACTCATTTTATGGAATGAGCTGAAAAATGAGTTAGATCCACATTTCAGGTGGACCACACCACAGGAAACAATGTGATTGAACGCTTGCCATTAAAATTTTTTTAAGGCCCATTGTACTTTTTATTTGCCACCCAACCACTTCATTAGGTTCACATAGACCTAAATGAAGGGAAAACACAAATATTAGGTTGATGATCAAAACTTTTGGGCCCCAAGAAGTTTTTAATGGTGGTCATTCAATGATCACTATTTTCTATGGTGTGGTCCACCTCATAATTGGACCTGACTGATTTTGTGGCCCATGCCCTAAAATAATCTGCTAGAATGAATGGACAGTGTAGATATACATCTTATATTATTGATGTAGCCCCATGGCCAGGGTCCCACCCAATAATGGACTGTGAAGAAATCCCACGGTACTGGGTTACTTGTACGGTTTTAATGTACTGGGTAAACTATGTTGGGCCCACCATGAATGTATGTGCTTTATCCACGTCGTCCATCCATTTTTCGGGCTCATTTTAGGGGTTGAGCCGAAAATTGAAGCATATCCAAAGCTCAATTGGACCACATCACAGGAAATCGTGAGAATGATGATTTCCAATGTTGAAACCTTTTTAGGCCCACAGTGATGTTTATTTGTTATCCAACCTATTCATAAGATCACTAAGACATAGATGAATGGAAAATACAAATATCAGCTTCATTTAAAACTTTTATGGCCATCAAGAATGTTTCAACGGTAGACATTCGATTCACACTGTTTCCTATGGTGTGGTCCACTTGAGCTTTCGATATGCTTCATTTTTGGAATAAAGCCCTAAAATTGTTTGGTAAAATGGATGGACGGAGTGGATAAAATACATAAATCACAATGGACCCCATGGAGTTTACTCAGTACGTTAAGAGTTGCTCGAATCCACTCCTACAAAGCCTTCAAAGAAGGGCTTGCCATGGATGGTAGGTGGGCCCACCGTGATATTTGTGAGAAACCTACTCCGCCCATCTGCTTTTCTAGATCACGTTAGGACATGGGCCAAAAAATGAGACATATCCAAAACTCAAGTGGGTCGCATGACCGGAAATAATGCAAATTAAACCTCCACCATTGAAACATTTGTGGGGCCACAGAAGTTTTGGATTAGTTTTTTTTTTTTCCCTTTTTCTTGGCAATGGCCCATTTGATGTTGGTTGTATAACAACAACAATTGTTCGATCCAAGTCATCCGGATGAGGGAAGTGAAAAGCAGCATTGTCTCAGAGCTATCCAGAAACTTTTTTAATTCATTATTTTTACATGTTTTAATTATTATATTTTAGCTATACTTATATTATATAAACTCATTTTGGTTACTATTTGAGTGATTTCTTACGATAACGCATACCTTTTGGCCCCCATTAAATGAAAACTTATTATTTGATGCATGTCCTGAAGTTTCACTGAAAAATTCCACCATTTTCTCTATGTTTCCTCCTTTTTCCCTGCATTTTTGGTTATCAACGATAACGATATTATATCTTTATCTCCGGCCAGTGCAACTTGTAGCAATCCCGACAACTCGAACACTAGACACAGTGAAGGACGTGAGGTCGCACACCGTCTTCCTCAAGAGGATAGTTGTTCCGAATCCACGAAACTTCTCTAGACTCCTCACAGAGACTTCTCGAATCCACGAGAAGGAAAGCAAGCAAAATAGAAAATAAATTTTATAAAATTTGAAATTAATTAATCAACTAAATAAACGAATTCACAACCCTTCAAATAGGGATACCAAGCAATGAGAGAGAAATCAGAAGCAAACTATAACTAAAACTCCCTAAAATTCGTAACTTACCATAAATAGTAAATTTACTTTTTATAGTAAGTGTCCTATGTGGCTTAACCAAGTTATTCTCCTAATTATTCTAAGCACTTTTCATGTTGGACACAACTCCTAAATCCCAATGGATGAAGAGTTATAATCAAACAAAAACTTACCATTTATAGTAAAAATGGAACTAAATATGGAATTTGGCCGTCGATATGATGGAATCTCGCAAATTTGGCATGGGCTTTGGCGGGTTGGTTGGATAAAGTAGCTCGTCCTACCCCAAAATCATATATGGTACATCGAGTAAATCATTTTGGTTTGTGAGATATGCCTGTTTAAAGGTTCTGCCGGTCTTGATGACTTTTGCCTCTGATCTGGTCTTCTCTGGTCCATCTTGAACATGAAAGTGTTTGCGACCCACTTTACATCAGTCCCCTCCACTTAAAAAAACTCGTCCTCGAGTTCTCGTGCTGCTTTGGTTCATGATACTCCGTCTGGTATGCTGTAACGATACCTGGATCAAAAGTTATGATCAATTTACAATCCACCTTCTTTTAGTCTAACCATACTAGAAATGTATCTGTAACATTTTCTACATCAGACCCCTCCTCTTGGAAAAAACTCATCCTCGAGTTATTCAAGGGACTTGGTTTATGATTCTGAGATAACTTTTGATGCCGATGTTTATTAGTCATTTTCTTGTACTTGGCATTAGACTCTTGAGTTGATACAACAAATGTACTCATGCTACCCTTGACTTGGCTAGTATGGATCAATTCCTTCGCTTCTACCTTTAAGATCTTACATTCCTTTTGATAATGTGGGCAATTAGGCAGACTTATCCTTGTGACAAGATCAATGTGATTTTGTATATCTCATATGGGAGGCAATTTATTAGGGAGTTCATCGAGTACAATTGTCTTGAACTCCTGCAACACTGATTTCAAATCCCCTGAGATGTTCACAGGCTCCATATATTCTTTCTTTTCAACTAATGGATATATATCTTTTGTTTCCTTAGATTGTTTAACAAAAGTCCGTTCAGTTGTGAGAGACTGTTCCTCAACTTTAGAAGTCTTGGGTTGGTTCTCCATTCCCATAGAGAGAAAGCCAATCTTTCTACTGTCTTTAGTAAATTATTTAAATACGTTATCCTGACCTCTATGCGTAGCAATAGCATTAATATTATTTTACCATGGTCAACCAAGTTTATATGACAAACTTCCATGTGGACTACGTCACAAAGTACTTGATCCTTATAATTTTTACCAATTAAAAATGAGACAGTGCATTATTCGGTTACCTCTATTTTGTTGACCTACTTGATCCATTCAATCGTGTACGGAGATGGATGCTTTTCTGTTTTCAATTACAGCTTTTCCACCATTATTTTCGACACGAGATTCTCACTGCTCCTGATATCGATGATAATATTACAGACTTTTTGGTTTACAGTGCACCTCATTCGAAAGATGTTGTCTCGCTGTAATTCTATTTCTACCTTTAGCATGTATAATGGCTTCCTCACGATCAAGGTGGTGGCATGCGATTTACCATCATCTAATGGTGCATGCAGAAATCGGAGTTATTTCGTACAACGAACATGGGCGGTTGAGCATCACTTTATGCTCGGGGCAGAATTAGTGCATCCGTAATACGGTTGAGGGTTGCCTGCAGCCCTTGCATGGTCAACTGCCTCCCGGTGGAAAACTTTCATTATTTCTAAAAGTTAACGAACCCCTGGATCACCGTCCACAGGATTTTGTTCATACCTTTGTTATTTGCCATCGGCCCGAGGGGAATCCTCTTTTTGATACCAATTGATGCAGGGAAGGAAGTGAGGTCTAGCACCATCTTCCTAAAGAGGATAGTTGTTCCGAATCCATGGAACTTCTCTGGACTCCTCACAGAGATTTCTTGAATCCACAAGAAGGAAAGCAAGCAAAATGGAAAATAAATACTATAAAATTCGAAATTAATTAATCAATCAAATAAACGATTTCACAACCCTTTAAATAGGGATACCAACCAATGGGAGAGAAATCAGAAGCAAATTATAACTAAAACTCCCTAAAATTCATTACTTACTATAAATAGTAAATTTACTTTTTATAATAAATGTCCTATGTGGCTTAACCACGTTATTCTCCTAATTATTCTAATCACTTTTCATGTTGGACACTACTCCTAAATCCCAATGGATGAAGAGTTATAATCAAACTAAAACTTACTATTTATAGTAAAAATAAAACTAAACATGGAATTCAGCCGTTGATATGATGGAATCTCGCAAATTCGGCGTCGTCCTACACCAAAATCATATATGGTACGTCAAGTAAATCATTACGGTTTGCGAGATATGCTTGTTTTAAGGTTCTGGCAGTCTTGATGACTTCTGCCTCTGATCGGGCCTTCTCTGGTCCATCTTAGACATGAAAGTGTCCGCGACCTGCTCTACATCACATGACAAATCTACGAAGTCATGGTAAGCACACCCATAAAGTGAGTCACACACATACACAACTAATCTGAACTTTCTAGCAGCCTACCTTTATCATGCAAGTTTTAATCTGCTTTAGGGTTTTTGGATGAGTGGGCCTGTGTGGTGCGTGGCATTACGTGGTATGGAATTGCATTTGGTCTGTCTAAATTTCATCTAATGTTTGGAAACAATGGAAAGGAGGGATTAATCTTGGTACTGTATCATCCAGAGCCAATAGTAAACACTACAAAACGTCAATATTTTGAAATCCACTATACATATGTGGGCCTCACATTGATGCCTCTGTTTTATCCACACTGTCCATCCATATGTGCCCTTTATACGTAACATTCAAGTTGCATATATGTACAGGTTACTAGCTTGATCAGTTGTGAAATGCGGCCCATTGATTACAATTCCATGATCTACCAAACACAAGCTTCACTTAATACAATTTGATTCCAAACATGGGATTGGACAGGGAAAATACGAAGGTATTTCCAAACATGTAATCATTGTGCAATAATGGTGTTAATTCCATCTACTGCAATTCCATACCATTCAATCCTGCAGTCTAAGCAGGATGGCATAATGTGAATTACTAGTCGATTATCACCTACGAATGCATTGATTAGAGTGTATGTGAATAATTCAAATGTAAATTGCACATAAAGAGTAAAAATGTAGCAATTTCTTTGGGGTTATTCCGTCATCCATGCAAAAATATCTCACATTTTGGCCATTATAAATGGATGCGCTTCTGGATTTAGAATGTTTGTCCATTACATGGAGAATTACGTACTGCTTCAAATGTTAACATATCTTCAGCCATATGTTACATGCCAACCTTTGCTAAGTACATAAACCACTCACATATTTATCTTGCAGGAGACAAGCATGTAGGATTTATATATATAACAGCCCTCATATGAAGATGTTGTAGCATAATTAATTCTCCGGGGCAGAGGAAGCCTCTGATGGGAGAGATGGAGAGGTTTGGTGTAGATGAAGAGAGTTGTAGTAGATGAAGATATTTGAGTATATGGATGAAGAGGTGTGGAGTATAGACGAATGTCTTGAGTTACATGGACATCAACGAGGGAGAAGAAAGTGTATGGAGAAGATGGATGATGTAGAGAGGGTCGTGGACAGTTACATGGCTAAGATGGATCAGAAAATGCCGGGTTGATGACAAAAGTGATCCGGACCATCAGACCTTAAATCAGGCGTATCTCGCAATCCAGAATGAGTTATCGGACGTAAAATATATGATTTTGGGGTAGAGCGAGCTACTTTAGCCAACTAACCCTGCTATGCCGGGTTACCCAAGCTAGATTTGCGAAATATTGCCAGATCTATGGTCATTTCCCTATTTTAATTTCGTGTTTTCTATAAATAGTAAGTTTTAGTTTGATTATAACTCTTCATCCGTTGGGCTTTAGGAGTTGCGTCCAACGAAAAAGAGCTTAGAAAAATTAGGAGAACAGCTTGGTGAAGTCAAATAGGAAACTTACTATTTTTGGCCTAAAACCTTGCCCACTGGTAGACATCATGACCGTCTATAAATAGTAAGTTTACTATTTATAATAAGTCACGAATTCTAGGAGTTTTAGTTATAGTTTGATTTTGATTTCTTTCCCATTGCTTGATACCCCTATTTAAAGGGTTGTGAACTCGTTTTTATTCATTCATCAATCAATTTCGAATTTTATAGAATTTATTTTCTATTTTGCTTGCTTTCTTTCTCATGGATTCGAGAAGTCTCTGTGAGGAGTCCAGAGAAGTTCCGTGGATTCGGAACAGTTATTCCTTGGAGGAAGACGGTGCTCGACCTCACGTCCTCCCCTGTGTCAATGGAGGAGGGAGTACTAGAGGGGGATAAGTACGCGCAATAGGAGATTATCTGTCTTTATATTGTATGCAGGAGTACTTCCTCGAGCTGGTCGAATGACCCCTGAAGCGCTGAGGACGATCTGGGGATTTCACCAAATTCGTTTGATATGGTATTAGCAAAATTTGACAGTGGTTTACGTAAAAAAGTTTATTTTTAGCAAACGGCTCTATTTCATAATAATGACGCTTTTACATGCATTTATTGGAGTAATTGTTAATCTAAAAAGGCCCTTAAGGATACAAATCTTGATTGGATGATTAGACAGGCAAATAATAAAATATAAACCCAAAAAAACCAGTAGAAATCATTACTAGGTCATGAAGCACTGAGACCTAAATAGAAATTTTATCAAGCTGATCAACTTGGTCAACTTTTGAATTGAATCAGCTAGTTTTATTAGTTTTAGGAGTAGAATTTATTGAGAAATGCACCAAATGATCTTAGAGCACTACAAGTAATATAAGTTATAGTGCTCCGAATTGGGACAGTCCAATAGGTCAACTAAATATGACTGATCAATGATGAAATATTCAGCCTTATTTTATTTTATTTTAGCCATTTCCAATATGTGGATATAAGATGGTTTGGATTGCATAACAGATGTGGTTATTAAAATCATGGGCAACATGATCACATAGGTGGATCCAATGATCTTGGCTGCAGCCTAATGGACAGTCCAGATCAATCGATTGAGATTTTTAACTGTCCCACTGCAGTGGAACATCCGCCGGGTATCCGTTCCGCCGGGGCTGTTGTGGGGCCACATGGTACATGCATGACATCTGACCCATCCAAAATCTGTGCCCTAAAATGATGTTCACACACATACATACATACATACAGGTGAGTTCAATCATTAGGTGGGCCCCACCATAGAGATCTTGTACAGCCGTCCAAAAGCACTGATTAGGGATCCAGTGATGAGGTCCACATGGTATGTGTACAGCATCCAAGCCATCCCAAAGCTGCGGCCCACCATGATGACAGGACACTCTAAAATCATGTCAATCCAAGCATTAGGTGTGGCGAGAACCCTTTAGGATTTGGATGGTTTTTATGTGATTTTTCATTGTTCTCAGTGGTGTGGCCCATCTGATGGTTGGATCTGTCGGAATTTTAGGATGCTACCCATCATAGTATCCAACACTTGTTAGCTTTCCATCGAGACATCAAAGATGGATTACTATTCAAAATCAAATCATATCTGCTTAAAAAAATAAAAAAATAAAAAAATAAAGAAGAGGAAGAAAGGAAGACTGGAAGAGTACCCATTTGAAGTCTCTCTTTCAAGGCTTTCAGAAGCAACTCAATTTCTGTTGAACAGAGATGCACGGACGTATCAGACAAAACTCAATACTCATAAGTGCGTTTGTTGCACCAAATATCATTATATTTCATGATTAACCAGTCTGATTCAGTGCAAAATTCATCAAATTTTATGATATTTGGTGCAGCCAAACGAGCATTAAAAAGAAAAAAAAGACACAGAAAGAAGAAATCGAATAAAAGAAAAGGGGTTAGAACTTACAAAAAAGAACTCTGATAGTGAAAATTAGCTGGAACGATGGTGATGATGATGGCTTTTATTTGTGGAACGATCGTGTCCTGAAATTTCCAGCTGGGAACAGAGCAAGTGACTCTGCTTTCAATCTTGGGGTGGGGAGCCGATTAGGTGAGACCCCGGCTTCACCCAGGACGGTGCGGCCCTTACCTTGGGGCTCACCTTAATGTATATATTATATATCCACGCTGTCCATACTTTTTTAATGATCATTTTAGTATATTATCGAAAAACTTAAGCAGATCCAATTCTCAGGAGGACCATACCATAGGAAAAAGAGTATTTTATTATTATTATTATTTTTAATCATTAATGGGCCACAAAGTTTTGGATCAAGCTGATATTTGTTTTATCCCTTAATCCAGGTTCATGTGATCTTATCAACTTATTGGATGGAAAATAAACACAAAGTAAACTTTCAGGAGAGCTCTAAGAATTTTTAATGGTAGATTGTTTAATTATCACCGTTTCGTGGAGTATGGTCCACCTGATAATAGGATCTGCTTCATTTTTGGGATCCTGATCTAAAATAATGTGATAAAAGGTATGGATGGAGTGGATGTAGAATAGATACATAAAGGTGGGCCCTATGGTAAGGGCTGTACCGTCTTGGCTGAGGCAGGGATCTCACCTAAACTGAGCCCTTTGGAATGACTTATTGTTGACTTCTTTTGTTAGTCGCAGTGGACCAATGTGCGGTCTATTGTAGCGGCCAGATGTGGGGCCCAGTGATGTGTTCATGGAATCTAATGTGTCCATCAGATTCTTCACTTAAAAGCACCTCAGCCCCGAAAGATCAGCTCTGCCCTAAAACCAGGCTGTTTTGCGATTTATATATGCACTTAAATTCAAGTGAAAGCGTTCACTCCTAGATATTTTCCTGTGATGTGATCCATCTAAGAGTTTTATATATTTCATTATTTTGGGAATTAGCCTAAAGTGATATAAAAAATGGATAGCCGGAGTGGATATACAACATATATATCAATTTTGGCCCAATTTTCACCGACTAATGGGACCTGGTAATAACCCAACCTGATCGAATCCGCTCCGGACGCGGATTGGCTAGGCACACTGCCGGACGAGGATTTCTTGCGAAAGCCTTTCGCAGGAAGTTCCCGCGCAAGGATGCTGGGTGAGGCCCACCGACATGTTTTTGATAAATCCAATCCGTCCATACGTTTTTTAGATCATTTAAGGACATCAAAAATTAGGTGTATATAGAACTAAAGTGGGACACAAGAGAGGAAACAGTGATCATTCAGTGAGTATTGTTGAAGCATTCTTATGCCCAAAAAATTATTGTATCAGTCTATATTTTTGGTTTTTGCTTTTTTCACTTCATCCCATTGACAATGACCTTATAAACGGTTGAGATAACATATAAACATCAAGGTGGAGCCTGGGAAGATTTCAACGGTAGAAATTTCTTTCCTTAATTTTCTCTCTTGTGTGACCCACTTGAGTTTTTTATCCACCTCATTTTTTATTGCACGCCATAAAATGAGATCTCAAAATGGATGGACGGAATGGATTTCTCACATACATTGCAGTGAGCCCAGACCTCATTTTTTATTGCACGCCATAAAATGAGATCTCAAAATGGATGGACGGAATGGATTTCTCACATACATTGCAGTGAGCCCAGATCCTTGGGTAGGAACTCCTACGAAAGGCTTTCGCAGGAAATCCGCGTCCCACACTGCCCCTAGCCAATGGAAACGGCCTTTTGCCCCTAGCCAATGGAAACGGACTGGCTGATGTACCACACTCCACACATCAGCTATATAGCTGCTGTAGGTAGTGCGAAGACAAGCACTGACGCTCTTCCAGCTTCGTGTTGTACGAACGGTTCAAAGGAGATTAAAGATACGTGGCCCGCAGTGATGTATTTATTATATCTACACCATTTATCTAGTTTTAGAGATCATTTTAGAGCATTATCAAAAAAATAATTCATATCCAAAGATCATCTAAACCACACCACAAATAGCAGATGAGATAATGATTTTCACCATTAAACAATTCATAGGGCCCACCGTAAGGTTTGCTTTCCATCCAATCTCTTCGTAAGGTCACAAAGACCTGAATGAGTAAAACAAATTTCATATTGATCTAAAACTTTTGTGACCCAAAAAAGGGTTCCAATGGTAGACACTCAATCCCCCACTGCTTTTTACAATGTGGTCCTCGGTAAATGCATCTGTATTATTTTTAGGGTCAAGCCTTAAGACGGGCTCCCCAAATGGATGGACGGTTTCTGTGGGTCCCAAAGCTTGGACGGTAGAGGCCACTAGCCAATGGCTATGGTCGGTGTTCTGTGGGTCCCACCATGATGTACTTGTTTCATCCACGCCGTCCATTCATTTTTTTCAGATCATTTTATTGTCTGAGTGCAAAAATTAAATAGATCCAAGTCTCAAGTTGACAACATCACAGGAAACCATGTTGATTGAATGCCCACCATTATAAACTTCTTTGCCGTTACAAAAGTTTTGGATCAAATTGATAATTTTTTTTTCACATCATCCAGGTCTGCATGACCCAACCAACAGGTTGGATGTCAAATAAAAATTACACTAGGCCCTAAAAGGTATCTAATGGTGGACATTCAATCACTATTGATTTTGGTTCACCGGGCAATTAGATCTCCGTCATTTTTGGTATCAAGCTCTAAAATGATCTAGAAAAATCAATGAACGGCTTGAATAAAACACATGCATCATGGTGGGGCCCACAGAGCACTGACAACTAGCCACTCGGGCAGTGGCACCGCACCGTCACCAGCAAACCGGTTCCAAGATCCGACACCCTTTTTGAGTCTAAAGTATCCTAAACGTCTCACAATCCAGTTCAAAACTTCACATGCATTTCCCTAGGGGTGTACATCAGACCGAATCGAGTCCAATTGGGCTCAACCAGGCCCGGCCCGGTCACCAGCCAAACCAGCCCAAACCCGAACCAGCCCGGTCACCGGGCCAACTTGTCCAGCCTGAACCCGGCCCGGTCAGCAATCGGGCGAGTTTGGACCAGTTTGGACCCACGATTTGGATGGCCTTGATTTTTTGACTCTGCTCCATCTACTCCATGGGAAGAGCTTTGGCAAGTAACTTGAACGACCTTGATTTTTGGGGAAGGACTTTTGTCATAGATTTTTGAGACTTTGCTCCATCTACAAAGCGACCCACGATTTGGATGGCCTGGATTGTTGTAAATGGATAGGGTAACTGGGTAATTTAGGATATACATACATATATACATACATATACATACATACATATATATATATATATATATATATATATATATATATATATATATATATATATATATATATATATATAGGGAAAAGGTACTATGCGCTCAACCTCACGATAAGCTCCCGTGAGGTCGAGTTGTGTGGGCCCCACCGTGATGCGTTTCAACCATCAACACTATGCATTTGATGGGTCGCCTCTAAATTATGGGATATCCCAAAAATCAGCTGTATATGGAACTCAGGTGGGCCATACCATCTAAAATCATGTGAAGACACCGTTAAAACATATAAAAGCACTTGGTGCGGCTCACTTGAGTTTTGAATGCTGCTGAAACTTGGTCTGAACCCTCATTAAAGTGGGACACACATAATGGATGGGCTGGATTTGCAAACCACATCTCGATGGGCCCAAAAAATGATTATGAATGTTTTAATGTTGCACGGCCCCTCCCCACTTCTGTATGTGGTGTGGCCCACACAAGTCATGGATTGACTTGATTTTTGAGACCTAGGCCCACGATGGAATGGTGCATCTGACTGATGGGGTAGATGTTCGAAACGCATCACGGTGGGGCCCACACAGCTCGACCTCATGGGACGGACTCGTGAGGTTGAGCGCATAGTACCTTTTCCCATATATATATATATATATATATATATATATATATATAAGTCGGGCCAAATTGAGTCGGGTTTCGGGCCGAACTGGAACCTATCCGAACTCGGCCCAAACTCAGTTTCGGGCCAAAGAAAATGGCCCGTCCCGACCCGAACTCAGTTTCGGGTCAGGCCGAGTCGAGCGAGTTAATCGGGCTAGCCCAGTTCGTGTACAGCCCTACATTTCCCGTTGGGGTGGGGATTTCCTTGATACTTTGGTTGACTTTGATAGTCTATACACGTGCACCTAGAAACGGTAACTTTGGCATGCATGAGACCCACCATAGGTCGTTACCCCAAAATCAAATCGATTAGATGATCTAGACGATGATTAGATGCTTTGACCACGTTAAATTTTAGCATGTTCATTAGATGCCTACCAATCAGCTTCTTCTGTTTATTAGTCTGAGGTAAATTTTGTTGGATGGCCCATCTACAGTGGGTCCCAAAACTTGGGCGGTCTGGGTGTAATAATTATAAGTTCACGTGTATGAACCATCACACTCTGCTAGAGTATCAGAACTTTCTTAGGGGAAATGGAATCCACTGTTTGATGGTGGCATTTACAGTGGTCAATTTCTCTTTTCTTACATGACGTCTCTTTTTTTTCTTTTTTTAACACATGAAATTGGTTGGCCTCATCATGAGTATCAAGGTGGGAAAAAAATCAACCCCATCTGCTCATCAAGTGGGCCACCTTATAGCTGTTGGAATATTTGGTTGAATTAAATAGACTATTAAAATTAGGGAGCAAAAAGGAAATATAAATGAAATAAATTCGAAGGCTAATCTTGTGGAATCAAGTCGGACAAATAATAAGAAAAAGGGCAACTATCATAACTGTGGCAAACCTAGACATTAAGATAATATAATAACGTCATTTTTCCTGGTTACTTCAATACCCAAGATTACACTAGCCTCTCCTAAGTCTTTCATGTCAAACTTAGATGACAAGAATTTCTTAGTTGTATTAACTAATTTAATATTAGTTCTAAAAATAAGCATGTCATCAACATAAAGGCATATAATAACATATTCATTTCCAGAAATTTTATTATATACACATCTATCTACATCATTTATATGATAACCATTTGATTTTAAAACACTATCAAAATTTTCATGCCATTGTTTAGGAGCCTGTTTTAAACCATATAGTGATTTAATTAGTCTACATATTTTATTTTCTTTACCGGATATCTTATAACCCTCAGGTTGTTTCATATATATTTCTTCTTCTAAGTCTCCATTTAGGAAAGTTGTCTTAACGTCCATCTGGTATACCACCAGTTTATATATGGAGGTTATTGCTATTAAGACCCTGATAGTTGTAATTCTAGTTACAGGGGAGTATGTATCAAAGTAATCTATTCCTTCTTTTTGTTTAAAGCCTTTCGCTACCAACCTAGCCTTAAACTTATCAATAGTCCCATCTGGTTTTAGTTTCTTTCTAAACACCCATTTACAACCTATTGGTTTGTTTCCAGGTGGTAGGTCTACAAGTTCTCAAGTGTTATTAGATATAATAGATTCTAACTCATCATTTATTGCTTCCTTGTAAAAGGTTGCATCTGGAGAATTAATTGCTTCTATATAGGTTGTAGGATCATCTTCTACTAAGAAAGTGAAAAAACCATCTCTTAGGTTAGTTTCTCTTCTAACCCTAGTACTTTTTCTTGGTTGTATCTCTTCTACTACTTTCTCGTATGCATTTTTACTAGTAGACGCAATATCTGATTCATTGACTTCCTCTATTCCTATAGATTTAGATTTCATAGGGAATATGTTTTCAAAGAACTCTGCATCCCTAGCTTCTATAATTATATTAGGATCTAGAATACTATCTTTAGATTTTAAAACTAGAAATCTGTAGGCCGCACTGTTTTGTGTGTATCCTATAAATACACAGTCGGTCGTTTTAGGACCTAACTTTCTTTTCTTAATTTCAGGTAATCCTACTTTAGCAAGACACCCACATACTTTAATATATTTATAACTAGGAACATAATTCTTCCAAAGTTCATAAGGTGTTTATTCAGAAGATTTAGAAGTAATCCTATTTAGAATATAATAAGCAAATAAAATTGCTTCTCCCCACATATTTGAGGGTAAGCATGAACTATTTAACATAGCATTCATTATCTCTTTTAGAGTTCTATTCTTACGTTCTGCTATTCCATTCTGTTCTAGTGTATAAGGAGCTGTAGTTTCGTGAACTATTCCATTCTTTTCACATAATTTTCTAAATTGAGAAGATTCATATTCACATCCTCTATCTATTTTACGTCTTTTAATTTTTATATTTAACAAATTTTTAACTTCAATTTTGTATTTAGAAAAAGCATGTAAAGCTTCATCTTTGTTCCTTAATAGATAAACTCTAGTAAACCTAGAGTCGTCATCTACAAAAGTTATGTAATATCTTTTTCCACCTCTAGACATGTGATTTCTAAAATCACCTAAGTCACTGTGTATCAACTCTAATAGAACAAATGATCTTTCTATTCGTTTAAAGAGTTTTCTAATGAATTTTGATTCTACACATGTCTCACATTTATCGAATCCTTCATTAGATATATTAGGTAATAAACCTAATCTTTTCATTTTCTTTAAATATACTACATTCACATGACCTAATCTACTATGTCATAGATAAAAAGGTTCAACGATATAAACAGAATTAGATGTCTTTTTATTATTATCATTGGATACATTTACAATGAATAAACCATCATTACAGTATCCCTTACCAGCAAAAGTTTCATTCTTAGTCATTACAAGATTATCTCAATCTCATTACATTGAGAAGATATTAAGAAAGTTTAACCATTTTGACTGTTTACCTATCAGTACTCCTTATGATTATAGTGTGACTCTCATGAAGAATACAGACAATAGTGTGTCTCAATTGGAGTATTTCAGAATAATTGGTAACCTCATGTATCTAACAAACTGCACTAGACCAGACATAACTTTTGTAGTAGGAAGGCTAAGTAGATATACACATAACCTTGGAAAAGAGCATTAGAATGCTTTGTCTAGGATTTTGAGACACCTAAAAGGTAGTATAGCCTATGGCTTACATTATAATGATTTTCCTGCTGTATTAGAGGGATACAGTGATGCTAATTAGATTAGTGATTCAGATGAGACAAAATTCACGAGTGGATATGTCTTCACTTTGGGTGGAGGAGCAGTCTCATGGAAGTCTACTAAGCAGACATGTATCGCTCAGTCTACTATAGAATCCAGTTTATTGCCTTAGAAAAGGCTGGATCAGAAGCCGAGTGGCTTAGAAATCTCTTAGCTGATATACCATTGTCGCCAAAGCCTGTATCGGTCATATCTATTCATTGTGACTGTCAAGTAGCTATAGCGAAAGTAAAGAGTAAAATATATAATGGAAAGAGAAGGCATATTAGACTTAAACACAACATAGTGAAACGCATGTTACGTGATGGAGTCATATCTATTGACTTTGCGAGGTCAGAAAAGAATCTAGCAGATCCTCTGACCAAAGGACTATTTAAAATGTTAGTCAATGATACATCGAAAGGAATGGGGCTGAGCCTAATATATGAGCTACCAGTGTCGGCAACCCAACCTATATAAGTGAAGATCCCATGAGATAGATTCAATGGGTAAACAATAAAACATAAGGTAGACAATTGCACTGAGTTGTGTGAGCCCCTTCTATGGTGTACAGTGCGAGCAACAACGCAGAAGGATGAGTTGTTAGAACTCTTAATGAATCCATAGCCATATATTTGGTGGTGTATACAATTGCTGCATACACTTGATGAAATTCACCTATATGGGTGTAGAGGTGGATGCCGCTTCCTATGAGAATCTAGGCGAATTCTTTATAGCACTCATGAAATCTAGGTAATGATGTATAACTGAAACGCACCGAACCGCAGAATCACTTGCAGAGAAAGAGTTGTGTGAGTGGCATGTACTTGCGATTTACATTAAAAGGATTCAGATTCAAGACTATGGTGTCACCTGATTCCTATAGACCTGTCTTGCTTACTCTAATGTCGATTCAAGTTTATGGTGACACCAACACCATTACACAACTATTACGCTTTAATCCGAAAGAGTTTTATTTTAAAACATGTGTAGGATTGTTATATTTTGTTTTAAAATAATATTAAAATTTGAATTTTTAAATTGTCGGTGATTTTCCTCCACATTTGAAAAGTTTTGGTACTTTTGTGTTGTGGGTTTTGTCCAATATCGAATTTGATAAAGTAAACTATCTTGTATATAAGATAGTCTTTTTGCCTGGGGCTTGAGTCCCTTTCAGGGGGCATGTGAATTTGGTCCTGTGGGGGAGCTATGCCAAAAGCTCTAATCTATGCCATTGACCACACACGCGAGCACGCGCCGAGCCGAGCAGAGTCCGAGTCTGAGTTCGTGTCCGTGTCCGTGTCCTTGTGCGTGTGCACGTGCGCGACGCGACAGGATGGGATGGGCTAGGCTGGGCGTGGGCGCTGGTGCGGGTGCGGTGTGGGTGTACTCGCGTGGGTGTGTGTGTATGAGTACTCGCGAGACTTTATTTATGAGAGTGTACTCGCACTTGTGCCTTTTCGTTTTAAACTAGAGAGATGCATCCCTTCCGGTTGGTCGCACCTGTTGGGATTAAAACTAACGGACCTAACCTTTTGTAAAGGGTGTTTATACACCACTTCAGAGTCTATATAAAGACTACCGATTCCAGTTTTAAAATATACAAAATTATTATCTCTCTTATAAAACTCTCTGATACGATTTTAAGAATTTTACTGAGTTCATCGCTGAGTCAACTCAGCACTTTCGGATTAAACTACAAGTGGTTTGAGCCCGTGTACAGTGAGTGCACTGCTGGGATCGGGTCATAGTCTTTGTATCCTGGAGGTCGATTGCACTAGAAACCTGTTGCACTTGGGACGTTGTCCAAGGGGAGCAAAGTCGACTTCAAGCCGAGTGACTCAATCACGCCTCGACTCAATTCAATAAGTTCTTCTTTCTCAAAATTTTATTTTCCTTTTTTGGTTCTCGATTTTAATAGTCTATTTAATTCAACCAAATATTCCAACAATAGCTAGCAATCATGTATCATATGGCCCACCTGATGGGTAAATGTGGCTGATTTTTGCACAGATGATTCTTATGGTGGGGCCAGCATATTGGAAGGGTTGGATTTAGCATTCACTTAATAAGTTGGAAGCTATCTACTAGGTAGACCGCTGAGTGGTCATTAGAATGGAAAAAAAAAGAAGAAGGAATCTTGATCAAATAAGCCTGTAGATGAAATCATCTCTCAAATGAAAGCTTTGAAAGTAAAGGAGTGAAATGACTGGTGGGCTTTTTGAAAGTCATACCGATGATACTCACAATTGAATGATCCAAATGGTCCAAAGGTTGACCATCTAAATGGGTGGTTAATAAACATCGATAAATTGCTTGTTTGTGATCTTTACATTTGTGGCCCATCTAAAGCTCAAAATTTTCTCATTTTGGTTAAATGAGCTTATTACAATGCATACATTCTTGTGATTTTGTATATTAAATGAGCCCATCACAATGCACTGGGCTTCTTCCCCACACTAATTTAGGACATTAAAGATGACATGTTCCTTTGAAAAATTTCAATGCATTCCAATTCCTCTATGTTACTCTGGCACATGTGTGGGCTTAGCAAAGCTCTCCCAATTCATGCTCCACCTATTGCAAAAATATTGATTTTTAAATATATTTTAAATAAAATTATATATATATATTATATGAAAAAGTTTGAAAAACACCTTTTATGGGTTTTTAAGAATAGTCCCACATGGGAAAGGGAAGAGAAGATTTTGTGGTTTAAATGAAAACGGTGGAGTATTATAATATTTGCTTACCTAGTCCAAGGACTATGGATCTTGCGTGCACGCACTGGAACACCTGCGCGCTCGAGCTCGAGCTCGGGCTCGGTCTCGATCTCGGGCATGGGGTCGGTGCGAGGGCGTGGGCATGTGAGGCAGTGTGGCTGTAGAGGCGCTAATGGCGCACTTTGTACTTTGCACGTTCGCATCGTGTCGCAGATCTGTAACAACTGTGCTATTAGTGCAGGGTCCAGCAGTAACTGCTGCATGACTAGCCCAACAGCTAGAAAACGGCTAGCTACTGTCTCACAACAGTCAACATGCAACAGCTTAATGGCCCATGCACAACAGTCAGAAAACGGCCATAAAACGTCCAACAACTATAGAACGGTCATGGGATTTATTTCCCTGGACTATAACTCCCAGCCACCATAACCTATAAAAGGAGGGCCTAGATGGGTTTCCAAACAATCTCTCAACCCACTCCAGTGGACCCATACGAACTGAGATAGCCTACCACTCCTCTTCTAGACTCTAGCAAAACAGAAAGGGTTAAACCTTTGCTTGAAGAACAGACCAACGGTGTGATCAAGAACGGTTCAACCGAACCAGTGGTTGAAGACTTGACCAGTGCAGTGGTCTAGATCACATAATTTTCTTCACTTTCTTTCTTCTGGAATTTTTCTTTTATTGTATTTCCGCCAGATTGAGTGTAACAGAGTTCCAATAAGTGGACCTTCGTGTTTGCTGAACGTAGACCCACACCAGGCTCGTCGTATCATAGAAGCTGTTTGCCTGTAACCTATCAGCATATTCAATTCACTTGAGTAGGGGCAAATAATGCTTTAAGGACGGCATTTCAGACATGCTTCAGCCTGTCCTTAGTTCTGATCATTGTGATTATTTTTGGTTTCCATATTTTACATAAATATTTTATTTTGTAAATTTCCAACACCACCCTATCAACCTCTCATTGCTTTTGGATTCTGTTTAGTTTCTAGTTTGTGATTATATCAGATTTCTTGGCGCTTTGTATGTAATTCATATTCAGTAAAGGAATGAGAAATGGCTAGTATCGTCCTATTGCATGTTTACGTATCAGTTTTTGATGGTTTATGATTTGTTTGTTTACTTCCTAAAGCATTGATATTAATTTTACACGCCATCCCTTTTGTCAACGGATACCAGTGCATGTTTACCTATCAGTTTTTGATGGTTTATGATTTGTTTGTTTACTTCCTAAAGCATTGATATTAATTTTACACGCCATCCCTTTTGTCAACGGATACCGTTCTTCTCGTGGCAACTTGACCATCGATCACGTTTTGCCGGTTTCACGAGGCGGTGAATGGAATTGGGAAAATCTGGTATGCGTTATAGTTTCTTGTAGCAGTCTTCTTTGGAGGACACTTCACCTATATCGTGGAGGGTCCCCATGCGACCTCACTCACGATATTGATCCCGTCGCTGGGTTGTAGCTGCCATATCTCTGGAGGGTCCCCATACGACCTCACCCGGCCTCAAAGCCTATCGCCCCCCCCTCCCAATTCCCGATAACCTCCCCCCGCCTATCTAGGAAATCCCCCTGAAGAGAAACCAACTTAAATGGGCTGAGGCAGAAGGGCATTTTGGTCCAAAAATCATCCCACTTTCTGGTGTATTTGTTGTGGATATTGGAGATTCTACCCACATGCGTGTGATTTGAAACAGAGTATCTGGACTGAGAGAGTGTTCTCGCCGCTGCGTCTTTGAAGGATTTCGATCTCACAGTAGCAGACATGGCTCTGTTCTTCTATTTTTTTCAGATTTAAAAAAGATTTTAAAAAAAAAAAAAAACAAAGGAAGATTATCAGAAAAGCGATGGAGTGGGGGCCATAGAGGTGATAAAACGAAAATGGTGGGGGTATTTTTGGAAGAAAAATAGTGGGTCTTCTGTGGTTTCGCAATCAGCAGTCTGGAATTGCTCTGCTTTTCCGCGCAGAGGGAAGGTGGAATTGGAAGAGAAGAGATAGAGTTGGGAGGTAAAAAAACCCAAAGGGGTGAGGGTATTTTGGGAAGAAAATTCGTGAGCCGTCTTTGGTTTTGGGCGTGGATTGAAAGAAAGATAGAGGAAGTACTCCTCCGATAACAGGATTATCAGTACATAACATACTGTGCTGGAGAATGGAATATTATACACATCTATGCACTTTCTGCACACGTGGCAGTCAATTTTATAAATCAAAACTGTCCAAATGATGGGAATTATTTTTTATGATTTATATATAATTAAAATTTGATAAAGAAAATTTTCCCATATACTACTTTTTTGTTTCAAAGCCCATTAGAAGTACTTCAATCGACTTGTCATGATCACACAGTCATTGTAGTTTTCTACCTATGATCCATCAACGTGGGTCCCACTATTTGGAAAGTTCGGATCGGCGATAAATGCTGCATGTACGGTGGACATTTCACCTATATCGTGGTCACGCACTATCGAAAGCAACCCGACATCTCCAACCAAAAGACGGAATTGCCGTTGTCGTCGGCGGGAGCGGAATAGGTGCGGCCCTTGCCGTGGGACTCACCTTGACATATGTACGATATATCTACGCCGTCCATCCGCTTTTAGAGATAAATGATCAAAAAAATGAAACAAATCCAATTCTCAGGTGGGCCATACCCTAGAAAACATGGTGATTGACCATTAAAAACTCATTGTAGGCCACAATAGGTTTTGATCAAGCCGATATGGACGCGGATTAGCCGTCACCAAGTTCTGTGGGCCTCCCCATGATGTATGTGCTGTAACCACACTGTTCATGTTTATTAGAGATCTAACCTATCTATAAGTTAACAAAGACATGGATAAAAGGAAAACATAAATATCATCTTGGTCGAAAACTTATGCAGCCTTCAAATTTTTTTTAATGATAGGTCTCCACTTTTTCTTTTCTTTTTTTTTGTTGGGGGCCTTGAGTTTTGGATCTACCGCAATCTTTGGCTCAGGCCATAAAATGATCTCTTCAAATGAATGGACGGCATAGATACAGCACATCTATAATGGTGGAGGTCATAGAACTTGGTGACATCACTGGACTAGCAAAACTCGGTAATACGTGTTTTTTCAAGTTTGATGGCATTGAAGTCTAAAACACTAACTTGGACCGTAAGAAGTTTTTAATCGTGGGAATTTCAAGCAACTCAGCCGCACGTAATCCGTGTTGTCAAATGTCAGACCGGTCATGGGAGTTACACGACCAGTCATAGCCTGCTTGACTCAAAGTTCAGCGACTTGGGATTTTTGGTGTACGGGCTGCTCGACCGATCGTGGGGATGTCTCGGCAAGTTATAGGGGTCCTACGAGCAGTCGTAGCCTCGGCTCGACTAGTCATAATTACGCAGATTCGTTTTCGAATCTGATGCGGACTGCGAAAATTTGAGTCAGTCTTTCGCAAGGTGCGAAAGGAAGTTGCCTAAACTATAAATAGAGGTCCCTAGGGCTTTTCTAGATGATGGGGAAATAATTCTAAAGCTTTCTAAAGGGGTTCTAGGGAATTCAAAGGGTGTAGCAAGGGTGAGATTCAAGGTTGTTCGAATCAGGTAAGTCCTTTCTCTTGTAAGTTTCTTTTCACAGTGGATTTCTGTCGCTTTGTACCATTGTTTTTCCCGCAAAGGTTTTCCACGTTAAAACTTTGTGTGTCTTCTGTGATTGCATGTTAGTATTGAATTGCTATCCTAGATCTAGATCTGTGTGATTCCGCAGCACAAATCCCCAACAAGTGGTACCAGAGCAATCGTTGGGGCACAGATCTCAATCTGCAGGATTAGTAATAATGAGAAACGACAAGTTTGATATTGAGAAGTACTTGGGCAAAAATAATTTTGAGTTATTTAATGTTAAGATAATTAGCGTGTTAACCAAGCAAGGCGAAATTAAGGCTCTTGAGGAGCGAAAATCTACCATGAAAGATGATGAATGGGAAAACCTTAATAGTAATGCTTTAGCCTCTATCCATTTATGTCTCACGGATGAGGTTCTCTATAATGTTTTGAAGGAGAAAATTACGGCTGGTTTGTGGGCGAAGTTAGAGAACATCTATGCAAAGAAGTCCTCTGAAAATCCCCTACACTTGAAGTTACAGTGTTATACCTTCAAGATGGCAGAGGGTGAAGATCTAGAAGCCCATATCAGCTACTTTAATAAATTGATGTGCAAATTGCTGGATATGGAGGAAGTGGTCAAAGATGAGGAATAAGCATGTATATTGTTGAATTCTCTTCCTGCATCATATGAATCTTTTAGGGACACGATATGCACCGCAAATAAAACCCTAAGTGTTGATACTATTATCTCAGCCCTTCAAGGAAAGGTTATGAGAAAGTTAAAAGGTGACATGGGGGCATCTTCCGATGCACTGATTATGAGAGGCAGAGATTCTGAGAGAGGTACAGGATCCTCAAGACCTAGATCCAAATCCAAGGGCAAGGGCAAAAGAAAATTAAAGTGTTGGAATTGTGGGTTGTCTGGACACATGAAGAAGGATTGTAGAAATTCTAAAATGAAGAAAGAAAATTCAGCGGCTTCTTCTAAGGAGGCCAATGTGGTCACATTTGATGAAGAATCAAGTGGTGGTGATGTTTTGTCTGTTTTGTCTATTTCTATGATTGGTCACTTACATGATAATCATAAAGACGAGTGGCTACTTGACATAGGAGCATCTTATCACACAACTCCTCATCGGAGTTGGTTCGCCAGTTACAAGGAATGCGATGGTAGGCAGGTTTTTATGGGCAATGGTAATGCCTATAATATTGTGGCTATTGGCATAGTGAGTATCAAGATATTTGATGGGATGGAGTGTACCTTGACTGACGTCAGGCACGTTCCTGATATGAAGAAAAGTCTGATTTCTCTCGGTGCACTCGAGGCTATAGGGTACAAGTTCACCAGTATTGATAGTGTCCTTAAAGTTTCAAAAGGGGCACTCGTGGTTATGAGAGCGCAGAGGCATGGAAACCTTTACAGGTTGATTGGGAGCACTTCGGCAGGTGGAGCGGCAACAGCTATGTAGACTTCACGTCTCTACATATGTGGCATACTCGTCTGGGTCACATGAGCGAGCAGGGCATGAAGGTACTTTCTGATCGGTGTTTGATTCAAGTTTTTAAAAATTCTGATTTAGATATATGCGAGTATTGTATATATGGTAAACAATCTAGACTGTCTTTTAAATCTGAAAAACATGTTTGTAAGGGAGTGCTTGATTATATGCACTTTGACATATGGGGGCCATCGCCAGAAGTTTCCATTGGGGGTTCGTCATGGTTTGTTTCATTCATTGACGACTACTCTAGGAAAGTTTAGGTTTACTTCATGAAACGTAAATCCAAAGTTTTTACCATATTCAAGCAATGGAAGGCAATGGTAGAAAAACAATCAGGGCGAAAAATAAAGGTTTTAAGGACTGACAATAGTAGAGAATTATCTTCCACTGAGTTTAATGATTATTGCAAGCATGAAGGGATCATCAGGCATAACACAGTGCGCCACACGCCCGAGCAAAATGGTGTGGCTGAGCGAATGAATTGGACTTTCCTAAAGAGGGCCAGATGCATGTTAAGTAATGTTGCGTTGGGCAAGGACGTATGGACTAAGGCCGTTAATACGGCTTGTTATTTGGTGAACCGGTCTCCTTCAATGGCAATTGAATGTAAAATCCCAGAGGAAGTATGGAGTGGTCAGAAAATCGACTACTCAGATCTATGCATATTTAGTTGTGACACTTACTCTCATGTACCGTCAGTTGAGAGAGATAAGTTAGACCGTAGGGTCAAAAAGTATATCTTTGTTGGCTATGGCATTAGTGTGAATGGTTAAAGGTTTTTCGACAAGGTCACACGCAAGGTCATCACTAGTCGTGACGTCAGATTCGATGAAAGCTCCCCATTTCGCAATAATGATCAAAAGGAGAAATAGGAACCGAAAAAGGTGATCGTAGGCGTCCAGATTGATACAGATGATACACAGTCAGAGACAGATGCGAAGACAGAGGTACAGGGTCAGGTGGAGCAGCCACCTGTGAGAAGGAACCCATCGGTGATCGCAGGTTACCGGCAAGATATAGGGACGACTCTAATATTGCATATACCCTCATTACAGATGAGGGGGACCTATCTACTATTTAGGAGGCTTTTGATGAACCTGATGCAAAAAAGTGGAAGGCGGCGATGAATGATGAGATGGACTCGTTGCACAAAAATCACACATGGGAGCTGGTGGAGCTTCTTGTGGATCGAAAAGCGATCGGATGCAAGTGATTATTCAAAAGGAAACAGAATAGATACAAAGCAAGGTTGGTAGCGAATGGTTATGCTCAGAGAGAAGGAATCGATTTCACAGAGATATTCGCGCCGGTGGTTAAGCAAGTATCTATCAGATTCGTGTTGGCGCTGGTTGCCCAATACGATCTCGAGTTAGAACAGATGGATGTGAAGATTGCATTCCTACATGGGGCATTGGAAGAACAGATCTACATGAAGCAACCAGAGGGCTACGAAGTTAAAGAGGCAGAGAAAAAGGTTTGCAGGTTAATGAAGTCGTTGTACGGCCTAAAACAGTCGCCTAGGCAGTGGTATAAAAAATTTGATTCTTTCATGGTAAGTCAGAAATTTACTCAGAGTGAATACGATTATTATGTCTATTAAAAGACACTGCGTGATGGAAAATTTATCATCCTAGTACTGTATGTTGATGATATGTTGATCACCTGTCATGATATGTCTGAAATCAACGTACTGAAGACTTAGTTATTAGGGACATTCGAAATAAAAGATCTGGGGGCTGCAAAGAGGGTTCTTGGCATAGATATTCATAGAGACAGAGGAGATGAGCAAACTTTGGTTATCACAGGCAGAATACCTTGAAAATGTATTGATCAAGTATGGGATGGATCAGGCAAAGTCGGTGAGCGTTCCCCACGCGGCTCACTTTAAACTTTCCTCAGAACAATGTCCTAAATCCAATAAGAAAAAGCAGGTTATGTCTCATGTGCCCTATTCGAATGTGGTTCGCAGTTTAATGTATGTCATGGTTTGTACGAGACCGGATATTTCGCAGGCAGTCGATGTTGTGAGCAGATACATATCAAACCCCGGCAAACAACATTGGGAAGTGGTGAAATGACTACTTTGATATATTCGAGGTACAAAAGACTACGTCTTAACTTTTGAGAAAACAGGGACAAAGTTGGTAGGGTATATGAATTCTGACTACACGGGCAGTATAGATTCTAAGAAGTCTACTTCAGGATACTCGTTTGTACTATCGGGTGGAGCAATCAGTTGGATGTCGAAGCTTTAGTCTTTGGTGGCTCTTTATACGACCGAAGCAGAATATATGGCAGTGACGGAAGCGTTTAAAGAAGGTGTTTGACTCAGAGGCATGATAAATCAGTTAGGACTTCAGCAGGAGGCCGTGCCGGTTAACTGTGACAGCGAGAGCGCTATCAATTTGGCTAAAAATTCTGTTTATCACTCACGTACTAAACACATTGATGTTCGACACCACTTTATCCGACAGGTACTTGAAGAAGGAGGCGTTACACTGGAAAAGATTCACACTAGCGTGAATCCAACAGACATGCTCACCAAGGTCGTTCCTACCGAGAAGTTCAAGTTCTGTGCAACTTCTCTGGGCTTGACGATAGCGTAAAAGAAGGACGGAGTATGCACGGGAAGCGTTGATTGAAGCTATGATGCGATGAAGAGATAAGAAATAGGTCCAGGAGTTACATGGTTGAAGATTGAAAACATGGTGGAGATTGTTGTCAGATGTCTTAAATCTGAAAATTACCATGCACGACCGGTCGTGAGATTGCTACGACCGGTCGTAGGAGTTACACGATCAGTCGTAGCCTGCTCGACTCAAAGTCCAGTGACTTGGGATTTTTGGTGTCCTGGCTGCTCGACTGGTCGTGGGGATGTCTCGATCAGTCGTAGGGGTCCTACAACCAGTCGTAGCCTCGGCTCGACTAGTCGTAGTTACCAGATTCGTTTCCGAATCTGATGCGGAATGCGAAAATTTGAGTCAGTCTTTCGCAAGGTGCAAAAGGAAGTTGCCTAAGCTATAAATAAGGGTCCCTAGGGCTTTTCTAGATGATGGGGAAATAATTCTAAAGCTTTCTAAAGGGGTTCTAGGGAATTCAAAGGGTGTAGCAAGGGTGAGATTCGAGGTTGTTCGAATCGGATAAGTCCTTTCTCTTATAAGTTTATTTTCATAGTGGATTTCTGTCGCTTTGTGCAATGGTTTTTTCCCGCAAGGGTTTTCCATGTTAAAACTTTGTGTTCTTCTGTGATTGCTTGTTACTATTGAATTGCTATCCTAGATTTAGATCTGTGTGATTCTGTAGCACAAATCCCCAACAATCTGCACCCTTTTGCCTGACAATTACAGCCACTCTTTCCACTTTTCGCAAGAAGAGTGGAAAGTTTGAGTGTTCCGCTGCGGCGGAGTTACTTGATACTCCGGCAGCACATGACCCTTGATACGCAAGAACTCAGAAATTGTAGGTTAACTCAAATTAAATAGTCTGATCATGAAATAAGCATAATTTTTGGTTGATAATATGTTAAACTTTGATCCATAGTTTAGACTGTTTAGTTAAAACTAAATTCTACTCCATTTGAGCAATTTCTAAGCAATTCATCACACTGCCAGAGTAACACAGTTTTCCTTGTATCTAATGAGTGAGGTGAGTATCATTCAACCTATCTGATTTGGGGATGGAGGACCTGCTGAGGTGGTTTAATTTGACCAAGCATGTGCCACGTGGATAATTCGAGTGCCTAAGTATCAAGCTTCATGCGCTGCCAGAGTATCAAATAACTCCCCGAAGTTGCATTTATAGAAGCGAAATCGTGGGTGTTAACAATGGGCCTCGATGTGAATGCATCCTTAGTTGAATCCTAATCGTTCAAATTTGTGACCCTAACTGTGGATCCAGGATGGCCGGAAAACCACATCCCCTCGGTCCATCGAAAGTCAGTTTTAAGCGCCAATACAACGAGCAAAATCGAATGGTTAGGATCGTCTCATTGTTGCAAATTTCCCAAAACGATTTTGTATGTTTTGAATGTATGGTAATAACCATACATTCGAGCTGTACGAGGCCCACTCGTGATGTTTGTGTGGAATCCAAACCGTGCATCTGGTGCCTCTCATGTTCACCGCAGATCACAAGAAAAATCCTGTGGTCCAAAACTCAGGGGGAAAACACCACAGGGAGGACGCCTTAACCTATGTATTCACCTTTTGTCTGTCCCTCTCCCATTGTCCAACATTGTGATCTTTCGTGTGACCTGCCTGAGATGTGGATCAAGCTTTCATCGAGAAGATTCAACCGCAACCCAATTCGTTGTGACCAACCCAAACCCAACCAGAATTCCTCTATACTCGACCCGACCCAACCTAACCCAAATACATATGATTCTTTCCAACCCGACCTGAAATTTCAAATCAGATTGGGGTTTTCTAACTCAAACCTGACACAAGGACCATGACAACCCAAACCAATTCAACCCGAACTCAAGTTGGGTCAGTCGGGTTCAGGTTGACCTGAACCCAAGTTGCTGCTTTCATAATTTTCAATGTAAAATATAAATATTAGATGAAACTGCATCATCACTAATGTGTTAGTTATCAAAAGAAAGAACCAAAGAAAGAGATAGACATATAAACTGTAAAAAGATGAAATCAACTGAGATTAGTCTCTTACATTAAAAGAATAAAACAATACATCCACTTCCAAGATTATTCAAACCAAGCTCGCCTGATTTCACCCTATCAGATGGCAACATAAGTTACAATTTAAGATGCCTCTCTCTCTTGATCTTGATATACAGTATGGCCCTCTTTCTCTCGATCTTGATATACAGTATGGCCCATGAGAAAAGAATCCACTTGTGCTTGTAAACATAATTTGACGACCTGTTTCTATCACTGTTTCAGTTTGAATTTGCACCATCCAGCCTTTCTTTGAGAATAGTACTTTCAGGTCTTGTAAATACCATCGTCTACCACTGATTTGGATAAGCTTCCTTGTAATTTGCTTCCTCCACCTGTCTCAGCTGTCTTATTGCTGCATCTGTTACACAGGTGTTCAAAAGCCTTTGTGCTATTCTATCCTTTGCTGTTACTTTCTCACGCAGCATAGATGACAATGTCTGCTTCTTTCCTCTGACAACAGGCCCACCTTGGTTCCCCATCGCTAAGTCCTCTTCAACAGCTTCTGACCGGGAAGTTGATGCAAGTGCAGATTCCCCTAAAACTCTTTCATTGTGCTCATGGACCTTTGCAAGCTTTGCATGCTTCAATGACCGCCTATCATTCTCTCTTCTTCTCTTCTTCTCTGTCTCTGTTCCGCACATTCTTCACTGCCTGTTTTGCTAGTTTCTTAGCCATTGTATTGCCTAAATCATGATCATCCTCACCATCCAAAAAACCAGTCGACAAATCTTCCACAGCTTTCTCATCCGTTGACAGGTTTTGATCAATTGGATTTCCTTCAGCATCACGAGGTACGATAGGCCCATGAAATGGGCATACTCTCAAGTCCCTTCTTTGACAAAGCCCACCTTTGCTCATAGGAGCAAGGCACGGTTGAATTTCAACTTCTTGTTCCTTGTATAGTGTTGTTTGAACATTCAGCTCAGCAATTTTTTCTGCGGGAATAACAGCATCATAGTCTACTCTGCCCCAATGACCCTCGAGCTCCAAGCCCCTCTGGTTTGCCAGAAAATCACAGTTTGAACCCCAATTATCCAAGAAGGAGCCCCATGGCATAACTGGAGCTTCAGCCAAAAGCTTCACCCTCGGAGATGTTGAATCCGAACCGTCTCCTTCAAGATTTAATGCCTTGCCTTTCAATTTTTTACCATGATCCAGGACTTTGCCCTGGTCTGCATTGGTATTGGTAGTTGAAGTGCTCACGATTTCTTTGCTTGATCTTGTAGGCATGCTAGCATTCTCTTTGTCAGGCACTTCAATCTTACCCTCTTCCCACAGATCCTCCTCTTCTTGGACAGCAGTACTGTGAAGAGCACAGCCCGTTTGCTCGCATCTCTTTTTTAATGATTGAAGAATTTTGCGGATATCAATGAACTCCTTTAGCATGAAATCCCTAAACTTGTTGTCAGCCAGATTGACCCTCACAAGAACAGACACCAATTCTTGCACCAATGGCAAATGCCTCGACAGTAGAAGCTTGTACATGTCCCTCAATACGTCAAAAACCGCCTTATTGTCGCTGTTTTCACTAACCTTTTCCCCCTCTTTCAGTGATTCTAGACGGATCTGCTGCAAGGCAGAGCTGTTTTCTTCAGCCTCTCTATCCTCAACCGAATTGATGCGGATAAATTCATCTTCTTTGACACAAATAATGTCCAAACATTCTCCTATTTCATCAAGTGTAGACCGTATTTCGCCCTTGATTGAAGCATAGTTTTCCTTCAAGGTTCCATACTTACTCAGCAAAATCTCCTTCGACCTAATCTCTCTTTCCCTCCTCTCTTGTTGTAATCGAGCTGCATTTTCCAGGCGGTTAGGGAACTGAAATTTTAAGGTATTCTTCAAGTACTCCAAGCCTAACCTAAGCTGCCTGTAATGAATCCCGAATGAAGCATTCCACTTCTCCAACAATTCTATGCTTTTTGAACGCAAGGTGGATGCAACGGCACAAGGAGGGGGGAGAGGCAAATTTCTTCGGAAACTAACACTTAAGCTCAGAAAGTTATCGAAGTTAACCACAAGGAGGGATCAGAAAAGCTTTGAACGCATGAACAGTTCATCAATTATGAGAAGAGTGAGGTACCGTACCTGCAAAAATTCCATGCTGAGATCCTCTTTTTTACAAATGATAACAAAGGAAAACACAAAAACAATGACAATAAAGGACCGTATGATCCTAATAATGGGATCATGACAATCTTAGAGTAGTCATATTAAGTAATGAAATCCATGAACTGGAGTAATCAACAAGTGAAACTCACACAAACCAGAAATAATAAAGAATGTGTCAATTGATAAGAATTTGAATAAGAGAACTTTTAAATAACATCACAATCTAAAGCGCGACCTTCTCGCAACGTATAATGACTCCATAAGTCTGGGTACATATCTCTCTACTACTCCATACAACAATATAAACTTCCAAGGAGACCGCGGACTAGTAATTTAATTCAAAAAAAAAAAAAAAAATGCCACAATCAACAAAATCATCAAACCCTCATCCTGGCTATTTGAGGTCAGCTCTACAAGTTCCTCTTTCACCAGTAAGTTTCAAAAAGAAAATGCCCACAATTGACAAGACAATTGACTATATTCCAAGAGGAATGATCACATGCATGGTGCACCCACCCACACAAGTAGACATGTCAACATGTGTAAAGCATCAAAACCATGCAAAAAGATGGCCCTGCCATAAAAATCGTCAGGAAAAAAAAAAAATCATGACAGCTCACTCATCAGTGCGGGTCACACATACAAGCTGAATCAGAATGTCAGCTGGTCTGGTTTAAACCATCAATTGTTCCCATACAAGGTGAACCCCCTGATAAGCAACCACCCCAAACCTTGCACCAGGTGGACTTCATGGATCAGATGCCATACATACATGGAACATTGACGTGCAGTGGGGACTGCATGGAACCTTACAGATCACTAGTAAGTTGGACTTGTGACTTGTTTTAGCTGGATGGCAAAGCATGGAATCTGGGTAAGTCTATCAAGTGATGTGGCCAGGAAGGATAGACACTACTAGGTGGTTTTCTCTAAAGGCAACAAGCAATAAGGGGAGATTAGATCACCAACCCTAACCCCCGGCGGGAAAACCAACCACCTTAGAGCCGTTGAAGCCCAGTGTTTTAAATAGAGAATAGCATGTAGTGTAGCATTCACCTCTCCAAAGCATGAGTCATTAGCTACGTAGAGTGTGGTGTGACCTACACATTGCTTCTAGATTTTTCAATTAAGGTTGCGCTGGGTTGCACCAAATATCATGAAATTTCATGACATTTTGCACCAAATTGGACTTATTAATAATGAAATTTCATAATGTTTGGTGAAAAAATTAATTATTATTTTTTAAATAGAAAATTGTAACAAATCATTGAAAACATTAATTCATTTTAAAGTTTTAGTGAAAAATAACTTGTAATGTTAGCTATGTGGCATGTAGCATAAGCTATATGCTACACATGACTTAAGTTATTTTCATAAGCTAGGTAGCGTGAAGGCAAAGCTAACACTACGCAGAATACATAGTGTAAGCTATTTAAGACACTGTTGAAGTTGTTCTTCTTGGGCCTCTTTTAGAAAACAGGTCCGATTCAAACCATCCACTGTTCTCATAGAAGTTGACACACCTAATGAGCAACCACCTTGAACTTTGCACCAGGGGAACTTCATGGATCAAATGCCATACAAACATGATGCATTGGCATGTGCAGTGGGGGCATATGGTAACTTTCCTCCATGAGGGTGTAGGAGACCATTCCTCGTATTCTAATCTAAATAATGAGGGCGCTCCATGTTCTAAAAATCGTTGTGTCCATGGACCATGTGACAAATAAGTCAATGACTCAATAGAGTTTTCTCCCTTAGGATTCGTGGGTAAGCTAGGGTTTGGTGGATCTGTCGAGGTTTAAAGCCTCATTCGAAGCCGACACATTATTTTAAAAGATAAACCAAATGTTTCATATTGCTTTATCATCCTCAACAATCTATAAACCACGAGCACTTCCCGAGAGGTCACTCATCCTATAAAATCCAATGCATAAAAGATAAAACCCAAGCCATCAACTAATCAACATCATATATGTATAATTGAAAATAAAATATGACTTACAAACAAATTCACTAATCAGTTCACAAATTCACTAATATACTAATCAATTCACTAATTCACAAATATACCAATCAATTCACAAATTCACTAATATACTAATCAATTTGCAAATTCACAAATTCATAAATATACTAATCAGTTCAACAATCAATTCACAAATTCACAAACATACTAATCAATTCACAAATTCCCTAATATACTAATTAGTTCACTAATATACTAATCAATTCACTAAGGTGACTGGACAATGGGGGTCAAGTCTGTGCAGAGGCCGACAGCCGGGCAGGGGGCCAAAGGCAGACAAGCAAGATCAATGCACAAATTTACAAATATACTAATCAATTCACTAAGGGCCTGTTTGATTTTTCGGCTCAACTATAATTACCATGTAAATAGGTAATAATTATTTACTAGGTAATTACCGCATCTTTCCCAACGCAGATATGACAACTTACTTTTTGGACAATTAAATCAAAAAATTTATAAAATCAATGTGGGGCCCATCGTGACAAGCAAGATCAATGCACAAATTTACAAATATACTAATCAATTCACTAAGGGCCTGTTTGATTTTTCGGCTCAACTATAATTACCATGTAAATAGGTAATAATTATTTACTAGGTAATTACTGCATCTTTCCCAACGCAGATATGACAACTTACTTTTTGGACAATTAAATCAAAAAATTTATAAAATCAATGTGGGGCCCATCGTGATGTATGTGACTTATCCACACTGCTCATTTGTTATGCTAGCTGAATTTAGGGCATCACCAAAAAAATGAGGCAGATCCACAGCTTGAGTGGACCACACCACAATAAACAACGAGAATCGAATGCCTACCATTAACAACTTCTTGGGGCCCTTAAAAGTTTAGAATCAAGCTGAAATTTGTGTTTTCCCCTTATCCATGTCTGTGTGACCCTATGAACGGGTTAGATGATGAAAAAACCTCAACGTGGGCCTAATGAAGGAAACAACTTTCAACGGTGGATGAATTAAAGCCACTGTTTACTTTTGTGTAGGCCATTTGAATATTGGATCTGCCTCATTTTTCGGCTCATACCCCCAAAATGTTCTAATAAAATAGATGGACGGTGAGGATATATCATATACATTACGGTGGGGTCCACAGATTTAAGTCAACACTTTTGTACCGATTTTCGAGGTGGAATTACTCTCACGTTTTCAAACAAGATAAAAAAGTAATAATTACTTATTTACCGTGATTTACCTGTATCATGGAAAATCAAACAGGTCCTAAGATGGCCCGACAATGGCAGACTTGAGGGTTACCACGTTTTGCTTAGAAAAGGTGACCGGACAATAGCGGACGAGACAATTGCAGTCGAGTCTGTGCAGAGGCAAACGGGACAATTGCATTCGAGTCTATGAAGAGGTGGACGGCCAGGCAGGGGACCAAAGGCAGACGGTTGCGAGTAAGAGAGAGAGAGAGAGAGAGAGAGAGAGAGAGAGAGTCAACATTCGAGAGTAGAGGGCCAGAGGCGAGGCAGTCAGTTGGGCAAGGGGACACAGGCGGATGGGTGAGAGTAAGAAAGAGATTGAGAGAGAGTCGAGAGCAGGGCTAGAGGCAAATGGGCGAGACACCGGACAAGGAGAGAGAGAGAGAGAGAGAGAGAGAGAGAGAGAGAGAGAGAGTCAAGAGCAGAGGGTTGGAGGCGATGCAGACAGGTGAGGCAACTCGTTTGATTGAGAGGGGCTAGTCATCAAGACTTGATGAGCAGGAATGGGGGCAAAAATTCAGAAATCAGAAGGGGCGAAATTTTGAGGTTAGGTCAAATGAAAAAGGGCACCCGAGCCTAATCGAACTCAAACCAAGTTAAACTGATCCAAACTCCTATTGGAAATTATACAGAATAATGTATTTCTGTATAATGTGGAAACCGAAAAGTGTAAAATAATCAGAAATCAGGACAGGCTGAAGCACGTCTGAAACGTTGTCCTTAAAGCGTTATTTGCCCCTACTCAAGTGAATTGAGTATGCTGGTAGGTTACAGGCAAATAGCTTCTAGGATACGACGAGCCTGGTGTGGGTCTGCGTTCAGCAAACACGAAGGCCCACCAAATGGAACTCAATTACATGCTTTCTGGCAGTATTACAATATAAAAGAAAAAATCCCAAAAGAAGAAGAGAAGAAGAGAAAAACTTCTGCACAGGCCAGTTCAAATCTTCAGCCACTGGTTCAGTTGAACCGTTCTAGAACACACCGCTGGTCTGTTCTTCAAGCTAAGGTTTAAGCCTTGCTATGTTGCTGGAAACACTTGAATATATGAGTGGAGAGGGGCTGGCTGTCTCAGTTCGTATGGGTTTGCTGGAGTGAGTTGAGATGGTTTGGAAACTCATCCAGGTCCTCCTTTTATAGGCTAGGATGGCTAGGGGGTTATGGTCTAGAGACTTAAATTCCATTAAGCCATTTCTAGCTGTTGGAAAACTAGCCGTTTTATGGCCGTTTTCTGACTGTTGTGCATGGACCATTAAGCTGCTGCATGCTGACTGTTGTGAGACAACAGCTAGCCGTTTTCTAGCTGTTGGGCTAGCCATGTAGCAGTTACAGCTGGACCCTACACTAATGGCTCAGCTGTTACAGTTTCTGCTGCAACAGCTCTTTTCAGTCCCTCTATTTATACTGAGAGATTTCTCTTAGTCCTTTAGTCTCTCTACTACCCAGCCACCCGCCATAGCCACTTAGTCGCACCGCGACTCGCACACGTCTTGCTCAAGGTCGCGAAGGAGCGACCCTCTGCGACACGATGCAGACATGCGAAGTGCAAAGTGCGCCACTAGCACCTCTACAGCCACACTGCCTCACATGCCCACGCCCTCGCACCGAGCCCGTGTTCGTGACCGTGACCGAGACCGAGACCGAGACCGAGACCGAGTCCGAGTCCGAGTCCCAGTCCGAGACCGAGCCCGAGCGCGCGCGCAGGTGTTCCAGTGCTACGCACTGGAACACGCAAGGTCCATAGTCCACGGACTAGGTAGGTAAATATTATAATACTCCACTTCCTTCATATAAACCACAGGTTTTTCTCTTCTCTTTTCCATGTGGGACTATTCCAAAAAACTCGTAGAAAAGTGTTTTTCAAAAATAACTTTTTATATTATATTATATTTTATTATTAAAATATTTTTAAAATCAATATTTTTGCAACAATCCCCCACTTGATTTTTATAAAAATATTTTCTTGGTTAAGCAATACTGCCAGAATAATTTGCTTATATGCATAAAAAAAGATATCTTTCGATTTTAATATTTCCTTAGTATAAGTATTTCAAAACTCTGTCGAAATAACTGGTAGCCGCAGCTTTGAACCAGTTATTCCTAGATAACAGAATTGGAAATACCACACACATATTCGCTATGTGTTTGTTAGGGTTCCCACAATCTTGCTCAACACAATTAATGGTCATGTGCTTATCCTAATTCATGAACGATCCCGAGAAAAAAACTCCTAACTCTCATGAGAGACGGCACCATCTTCACGTTCATATAGGTGAAATCCTTCCAGTATCTCCGTTACTATAAGATACTTGTCCTTATAGACTGGATTTCATTAAGAGTTCTAAGACTTAACCCTCTATCGTAATGCTTAGCACTTATCTATTATGGATGAGGTTTTATAATTTTAGTGCTGAAAAACTTTTCACATATCAGTGACTTGTTCTTACCCATTAAACCCAAAATTAGAGATTTTCTGACTTTAGGTTGGGTTACCATCACTGGTGGAACTTTGGCTGAAGAGTTTCAACCCCATCCCTCTAGATGTAGGCTTTACTACCTCTCTCGGTAGAGGTTTAGTGAAAGGATCTGTCAGGTTATTGCTTGATTTCACATAAGAAATAGCAATGATTCCATCTCGAATCAATTGTCTGACATAATCATGTCGAAGATTAATATGTCTAGACTTACCATTATAAGTCCCGCTATAGACTCTAGCTAATGTGGCTTCACTATCACAATGTAGTGACACAGCCGATATAGGCTTTACACAGAAAGGAATTTCTAATAGAAGATCCCTTAGCCACTCAGCCTCTTTGCCTATTGCAGTCAGGGTTATAAATTCAGACTCCATAGTCAAATGCGTTATGCAAGTCTGTTTCTTGGATCCCTAAGATACAGCTGCACCTCCTAGGGTGAAAACCCACCCTGTAGTAGACTTGTTGTCCCCTGCACTCGATATCCAGCTCGCATCGGTATATCCTTCCAATACGGCAGGAAACTCTGAATAGAATAGTCCTAAGCCTTTGGTTGCTTTTAAGTAACCAAGGACTCTACTTATTGCATTCCAGTGTTCAGTACTGGGGTTACTAGTAAACCTACTAAGTTTACTCACAGCATATGCGATATCAGAACTAGTGCATTGCATAGCATACATAAGACTCCCTATAGCACTCGCATATTCTAATTGTGTAACTATTCTTCCAGTATTTTCTTTTAGCTTGATACTTGGATCAAATGAGGTCTTTGCTTCTTTTATATTTAGATGGTTAAACTTGTTTAGTATCTTCTCAATATAATGAGATTGACACAAAGCATAACCCCCACAATGTTTTTTAACTTTGATACCAAGAATGGTATCAACTTGTCCAAGATCTTTCATTTTAAATACGGAAGATAGTAATCTTTTTGTTTCAGTTACACCTTCCATTTTATTACTTATTATTAACATGTCATCAACATACAGACAAATAATAACGATGTAACTACCATCTACTTTAGAATATATGCATTTGTCAGCTACATTATGCATGAAACCATGAGAAAGTATTTTGGAATCAAACTTCTCATGCCACTGTTTTGGTGCTTGTTTTAATTCATACAATGATTTGACTAATCTACATACTTTGTTTTCATTTCTTGGTAGAACGAATCCTTCAGGTTGTTCCATGTATACCTCCTCGTTGAGGTCACCATTCAGGAATGCAGTCTTTACATCCATTTGGTGGATGTGAAGATGATGTATTGAAGCTAGCGCAAATAATATCCTAATGGATGTTATCCTAGCTACAAGAGAGTATGTGTCAAAGTAATCTATCCCTTCTTTTTGTCTAAAACCCTTAGCTACTAATCGAGCTTTAAAGGTTTGGATAGTCCCATCAGTGTGATATTTCTTTCTAAATACCCACTTACAACCTATGGGTCTAGAACCTGGAGGTAAGTTAACTAGTTCCCATGTTTGATTTGATAGTATGGATTCCAATTCATCATTTATAGCTTCTTTCCAGAAAGCTGAGTCTCTAGAGGATATGACATCTTTATATGTTTTAAGATCATCTTCTATAGTCATTACTATAGGTATTTTTCTTATAACATTTTCTCTATCTCCTTCTACAAGATGGAAAATGACACGTTGTGAGTCTATATAGTCATCTCCAAGACTCTTCTCTATTCTTGTTCTTTGACTCCTACGAGGCTCAATAGGAGCTTCCACCATCTGTGGAGCTGTGCTATCTGGTTCTCTATTAGGAGTTTGGATTTCATCATCCTTTGACTCCAATGATAGTGAGTTTTCAAAGAACTCAACATCTCTTGATTCTATTATTGTATTAGACTCTATGTCTAGAAGTCTATAAGCTTTACTATTTTGTGCATACCTTACGAAGGCGCACTTAATAGCTCTTGGTCCTAACTTAATTCTTTTTGGATCAGGGGTTCTGCAATATGCAAGACACCCCCACACTTTTAGATATCCTAGGTTAGGTTTTCTACCTCTCCATGTTTCATATGGAGATATTTTATATTTTTTAGATGGAATTCTGTTTATTATATGGCATGCTGCAAGCAGTGCCTCTTCCCAAAGACTTAGTGGCAACTTTGCTCTTATCAGCATTGAGTTGACCATTTCTACTAAGGTTCTATTCTTTCTTTCAGCTATTCCATTTTGTTGAGGTGTATATGGTGCTGTACATTGATGTATCAGTCCATGTTCTTCACAGAAGTTATCGAATTCATTGGAGAAGTATTCTCCTCCTTTATCGCTACGGAGAATTTTTATTTTCTTATTCAGTTGATTCTCCACTTCTGCTTTATATATTTTAAACATGCTTAATGCTTCATCTTTACTTTTTAATAGGTACACATACACATACCTAGAGCAATCATCTATAAAGGTTATGAAGTACCGTTTACCTCCACGAGTAAGAATGCCGTTTAACTCACAGATGTCACCGTGCATAAGATCCAATATTTGAGACGATCTTTCAACACTTGGAAAAAGTTTCTTTGTCATTTTGGATCTTATGCACACTTCACATTTTTCGGTTTCATTATCTGTGTATGAGATTAAACCATTCTTAGCCATGAACTTCAACGTACTATACCCTATATGGGCTAGTCTATCATGCCACAGTCCAGCGGATTCAACCATATACGCAGAAGTGCTACTTTCATTCAGAGAAAACTTAACCATTCCGTTACAAGCATATCCCTTTCCGACAAAATTTTCATTTTTGGACAGAATCAGTTTACCTGACTCATACACCACCCGTATGCCTGGTTTTCCCAGAAGATCCCCAGAAATTTCGCCTCATATTTGGGACGTGCAGTACATTAGTTAGAATCACTTTCTTTCCAGAGGTGAATATCAGTTCGACAGTTCCTTTACCGACGACCTTCGATCGGACTTCATTACTCATTTGGACTTGTTGACCATCGGTCAATTCCTTATAGGTTTTGAAGGCTGATTTGTCATAGCACATATGTACAGTAGCGGCAGTATCATACCACCAACCTGGAACTTTGCCTTGGATGGTATTCACCTCAGTGATCATAGCCACAATATCGCCTTCTTCTACTGCACTTGCCTCTTTTTTGGATTTGCGATAGCGGCATACTCAAGCATAGTGCCCGGTTTTTCCACAGACATGGCATGGGCCCTTGAACTTTCCGTTCTTCTTTTGGGTGTTCTTCTTGAATTTTCCTTTATTAGGTTTCAGGGAATTGTCCTTCTCGGGATGTTTGTTATTAGTGTTTTCTACAGCATGTACCTTGGACGAGGTATTCCCGTTATCATTTTTTCTATCGCGGTTACGGGATTCTTCCTCAATCCTGAGGTGTTTCTGGATTTGTTCCAGTGTGTAGTCCTCGGTTTTATGCAGCAACTTCTTTTTATAGTCTTTCCACATCGGTAGCAATTTGGCGATTATAGCCCCGACTTGGAATGATTCAGGAAGATCGATTTTTATCGCTTTGATTTTGTTTACTATTAGCTGCAATTCTTAGATTTGGGGCAGCAGCGGTTTATTATCTACCATGCTGAAGTCAAAATACCTGGCGATGAGAAACTTGTTGGTACCTTCTTCTTCAGCCTTGTATTTGAATTCCAGAGCGGCCCAGATCTCCTTTGTTGATGACGTCTGTTGGTACAGATCGTACAGGCGGTCGGAGAGAGCGTTCAAAATGTGTCCTCGACACAAGAGTTCGTCTTCGGCTCTTTTGATACGGGCAACTACTTGTTCAGGTGTGTTGTTGTCAGATGCTTCAGGTAGTGCTTGCAAATTTGGATCTAATATGTAATAGATCTTCAGCGCCGTCAGGAGAAATTTCAACTTGTCTTGCCATCTTGTAAAATTGATTCCATCGAACCGATCAAGACGTATCAAGTCCTGATTCATCAACTTGATGGATGAAACACTGTCGGCTTCCATCAGTAAAATAACGCTTTAAGATTGTTGGAAATTATACAGATTAATGTATTTCTGTATAATGTGGAAACCGAAAAGTGTAAAATAATCAGAAATCAGGACAGGCTGAAGCACGTCTGAAACGCTGTCCTTAAAGCGTTATTTGCCCCTACTCAAGTGAATTGAGTATGCTGGTAGGTTACAGGCAAATAGCTTCTAGGATACGACGAGCTCGGTGTGGGTCTGCGTTCAGCAAACACGAAGGCCCACCAAATGGAACTCAATTACACGCTTTCTGGCAGTATTACAATATAAAAGAAAAAATCCCAAAAGAAGAAGAGAAGAAGAGAAAAACTTCTGCACAGGCCAGTTCAAATCTTCAGCCACTTGTTCAGTTGAACCGTTCTAGACCACACCGCTGGTCTGTTCTTCAAGCTAAGGTTTAAGCCTTGCTATGTTGCTGGAAACACTTGAATATATGAGTGGAGAGGGGCTGGCTGTCTCAGTTCGTATGGGTTTGCTGGAGTGAGTTGAGATGGTTTGGAAACCCATCCAGGTCCTCCTTTTATAGGCTAGGATGGCTAGGGGGTTATGGTCCAGAGACTTAAATTCCATTAAGCCATTTCTAGCTGTTGGAAAACTAGCCGTTTTATGGCCGTTTTCTGACTGTTGTGCATGGACCATTAAGCTGCTGCATGCTGACTGTTGTGAGACAACAGCTAGCCGTTTTCTAGCTGTTGGGCTAGCCATGCAGCAGTTACAGCTGGACCCTGCACTAATGGCTCAGCTGTTACAGTTTCTGCTGCAACAACTCTTTTCAGTCCCTCTATTTATACTGAGAGATTTCTCTCAGTCCTTTAGTCTCTCTACTACCCAGCCACCCTCCATAGCCACTTAGTCGCACACGTCTCGCTCAAGGTCGTGAAGGAGCGACCCTCTGTGACACGATGCGGACGTGCGAAGTGCAAAGTGCGCCTCTACAGCCACACTGCCTCACATGCCCACGCACCGAGCCCGTGTCCGTGTCTGTGACCGAGCCCGTGCCCGTGCCCGAGCCCGAGCGCGGGTGTTCCAGTGCGCAAGGTCCATAGTCCGCGGACTAGGTAGGTAAATATTATAATACTTCACTTCATATAAACCACATGTTTTTCTCTTCTCTTTTCCATGTGGGACTATTCCAAAAAACTCGTAGAAAAATGTTTTTCAAAAATAACTTTTTATATTATATTATATTTTATTATTAAAATATTTTTAAAATCAATATTTTTGCAACAACTCCGAACCAAGCCGAGTCAAATCGAACCAGGGTCAGCTTGAGCTCGGCTTGAAAATCTTTTGAGCTTAAAACAACGACTCGACTTGGTTTGAACCCAACGTTTGATCCGAGCCCAGTCGAGAGAGCCAAACAAGCTAGCTCGACTCGTGTCCAGCTCTAGCGGCATGAACTGGATGAAGTGTAAACTAACATCTTCATGATCTAATAGAATACACATCGCCTGCAGATCACCTGATCAGAAGGTGGGCAACCTTAAATTTACCTTGGGAAAATGAAGACAAACACTTAGGTGGCCCACCAACCGATCAAGGTGATCTTCCCTCCAGGTACAATACACGCACTCCACAGACCCATGGTGGGACCCACCAGCACTATTCTAGTCGTCAAAAGTACGGGAACCATTTGTATCGCATCCACACCAACAACAGTAAATAGCTAGGACGTGTTTGGCACAGACTGCGAGAAAAACAATTCGTGATATTCAGGATTTCTACAATTAGTATAATTTCCAAAAATCAAGAAATGAGACTTTCCAAACACTACTTAAAAAACCCCATTTTTACAATTTTCGGAAATTCTACCAACATTAGATTTCCGAAACTCCCAAACCATTTTCCCCTCTCTATTCTTTCTTCCTTTTCTTTTCTTTTTTTTTTAAAAAAGAAAGAATTTTGAGGGTATAAAGCTAATAATAATAAAATAAAGAATACCTGGGAGTGGTCTTTCTTCATTATCTGCATGAGGGAATCGATGGCGATGCGAACGTTGTCATCGGAAGATCGGACGGTGGATTTGACGGCTTTGAGAAGGCGAGGGTCCACTTCTTGGGATGTGAAATTGGTAGCTTTCTCGATTAGGGCTAACAACTTCTCTGCTTCCATTCTCTCTTTTTTCCCCAAACGAAATCGCACCACAAACAGACACCGTTACAAGGAAATATAAATTGCAGAAAATATGATTCGGAGGTGCCCAAGTGAATAAAAATTATTTGCTTTCCCTTCAATTTTTTCAGGACCGGTAGTCGTCATTGTACGGAGAGTTCGGTAGTCGCAAGTGCACCTTTTAAGCAGTGCACGCTTGCGAACTTGGGCAGTTTTGACATTTTGACCGGTTCATGAGATGAATAAGATAATGAAAGCGGACATTTTCCTACCACTGCCATTGTAACGGAAGGATGCGGGGGCCACCGCAGCGTTTGTGTGACATCGAGTCCGTCCATTGAGCGGCTCATGTTAGGACTAGGGCTGAAAGTTGGGCGGGTTGAACTCGAAACTTGAGCTAGACTCATATGCCTAGCTAGGATGACCAGACCCCAAGACTTCATTGATTAATTCACTTAACTCAATATTTAATAATAAAATTAATAATATCTACAGCAGTAATAAACTAATTGTGTATACTTAAAAAGAGGCCGGTTCCTCTACAAGGGCTGCCCACTCCACCATGAAAGTTGGATGCTCACATTCCATCTCTTTCAAGATCAAACAATTCCATGAAATCGTTTGATCTTTTTCTTGGTTTCATATAATATCTATTGCAGTGTGTGGTGATTCATGAAATTGGACACGATGCAGACATGAGTGAAAAAGAAAAAAACTCCCAAACCACGGGCCCCACCATAGATGGTTTCAAATATGAAGATCAGGTTGATCGAACGGGCCAGCTGAGTGTTGATTTCTTTTCTTTTTTTCACTTGAACCGCTGACTGGGTGTTCACCAACGGGCCAGTTAAGAAAGGGTACGGCTTCAGTGGATCCACCGAGGTAGGTGGGGCCACTGACTGTGGGGCCCACTATGATGTATGTGACTACATCCACACAATCCATCTGTATTGAAAGCTCATTTTAGGTCATGATAAAAAAAAATGAAGCATATCCAAATCTCAGATGTACCATAGTATAGGAAACAGGGGTAATTGACAATTAAAAGCTTATTGTGGGCCACAAATTTGGATCAAGATGATATTTGTGTGGTTTTTTTTATCCAGGTCTTTGTGACATATCAACAGGTTAGAATGGCAAATAAACATTCTGGTGGAATCCATGAAGTTTTTAATGGTGGGGATCCAATCACCATTTCCTGTGGTGTGGTCCAACAAAGATATCGGTCAGCTTCATTTTTTGGATTATGCTCTAAAATGAGCTTTCAAAATGTCTGGATGGTATGGATTTAAGGCATATACATCAATGTGAGCCCCACAATCAGGGGTCCCACCCCACCTCGGTGGATCCGGGGATCCAACGAAGCCGAGCCTGTTAAGAAACATCAGTCCGCCGAAAAGTCTGGCCCATAGTTTGGATGGTCTAATTTGATTTACATGTTTGTTATTATGCTACGTGTATAATTCTGAGAATGAACCATTTCACTTGGACGATTTCCATTTTTTTTTTTTTTTTACTTTCTTTTATAAGTGCCTTCGGACCCACTTTGCACACGGACCGTAATTACTGCTGTAACCGTGCAATAAAAAGCTTTGTGCGGCCCAAGATGATGTGTACATGACATCCAGTCCGTCTTTCACTTGAGTCCACGCCTTGTGAGGAAGTGGGGATAGGGATGCCTATCACTGAATCTTCTCCTGCTTGTATTTGTTTTTTCCCTTCATCTTCGTGGGACTCACCTCTTGAATGAGTTGGATGGTATATAAACTTCAGGTGGAGGAAACTTTCAATGGTGTGGCTTATTTGAGTTTTGGATTTGCCAAGTCTCACGCCCTAGCTAGGGCTGAAAGGCGGGCGGGTTGTGTCGGGTTGGTGCTCAGCCCCAGCCCAACCCAAGGTTCTTGTACCTCAACCCTAATTCAGCCCAAGCAGGTTCGGTCAGATTGGTCAGGTGGATACATGCTAATATTTTAATGATTGCATTGGTTTATTATATTTTAATATACATCTTATTTTTTATATTTATGATTTTTTAAATTATATATGTTGTTATTTATCGTAAAGAACTTCATTTATTCTTAAAAAACCAAGCTAAAATGTAGGACAACTAATTTAAAAGTTGTGTTGTATAGCACACAATTTATTTGGGAGAGAGAAATCCAACATTTCTTGTTAGCTTGAGTTATCGGAAATGATGTGGACCAAAGAGATCCGAATGAGACCCGACTCACCTTGAGTCAGGATCCTCTGTTACCTACGTGGTCAACATGGATTTCCTGTTGCCCTGATGGTTTGGCATCCAAAGCTTTTTTTTTATATTATTTTTTATTATTTTTTTAGTGAGTGGTGACGTGGACCAATGAGGATTAGGTTATCAGGAAATCTCTGTTGACCAGATAACAGAGGATCCAGACTCCTCTCACCTAATGACTGGATGTACACATCCCCCGGTTGAACGTTCATGATGGGACAGACTGCCCTAACTTTCGTGTAATTATAAACCCTATGAGGCCACCACGATTTTTGTACCCTACCACCTCACTTCAATATCTATTCACCTCATTTTAGGGTACAGGGCCCAAGAACAAAAGGATTTGGGTCCATTTTAGGAGCTTATGCAGGGAATGAGCCCCAAAATTAGACCGTGGTGATTGAATGTCCACAGTTAAAAACTTAAACTTTATGGGGCCATAAAAGTTTTAGATGAAGCTGATATTTGTGTTTTCCCTTCATCCATGGAAATATGATCTAATCAACATGTTAGATGGAAAGTAAGCATTACAGTAGGCCCTAGGAAGTTTTTAATGGTGGCCGTTCAATCACCATTGTTTTCCCATGCCGTAGTCTATTGGAGCTCTTGTTAGGGGTGTACATGAGTCGAACCAAGTCAAGCTTGGCTCGACTCGGCTCGGCCACTAGCTGCCCCAACTCGAACTCGGCTTGGCTTGGTCTTGATTGGCCAGCTCAGCTGGGTTCAGTCAGCAGCTCGGGCCAGTTCGAGCATGTGCGGCATTTTCGCAAACACATGGAGTGTACTTTCAATTTCTTAATGTATGTAAAATAGCGGCAGTTGTTTATAGGTATTTCATCAAACACCTTGTAGGCAACATCAAAATCAAGAAAAATGGTATTTGTTTTATATGCAGACCTTCCTTGCCACCAACTGTCACTTCGTTGGGTCATTTTATCAAACATTTCGTGAGTAACATCAATATCAAAGTAACCAAGTTACCGAGCTGATTCGATTCGAGTTAGGGTTTGATCCAAGTCAAGTCGAGCTCGGGCAAGCTCGAACTCGGTTCAAAATTTTTTCGAGCTCAAAAAATTAGCTGGACTCAACTCAAACTCAATTTCGAACCAAGTCGAATCGTGCTTTTTCAAGTCGAACGAGCTAACTGGGCTACCTTAGTTCGTGTACAACCCTAACTCTTGTGAGTCTACCAGTAAGCCATACGAGTAAAGACCCACCTTAAATTCTACATGATTTATTAGAGAGCATATACATGATTTATTAGGTAAGAGTTAAAATAACATTTCTCTAATATTAAATTGGGTGACCTACCTTCTTACATTCTACAATTGTGCCACATTCCTTCTGTACTTTTTTATTTTAGGTATTTGATCAGCACGGATAACAAATAATTAGCCCATGAACATATGATTAAAATAGCTTGTTCAAACCAAATATAATCTAAATAGCTTGTGTCTGCCATGACTTTGCCTACATTGGAACCACCCTTTTGCATTTAGTTTCAAGGCACTACCGTCCGTTCAGCAATAATATGTTGGTAGGCGGCCATAGCTACGGTTATAGTTACGGTTATAATCCGTAGCTATAGAGAGCAACTACTAGTCTCCTTTAATATCAGGGGTATTTTCATCATCAAATTTACCGTCTATACGAACAGGTCTGAGTTCGTGTGTTAAGTTTGTTTTGCTTCATGAATTTCCAACGAATATCCTCAAATTTGCCGTACCTCAGTAGTAAATTTCTCAAAGTCTCGGGATGTAGGGAAGTTCCGTGTTAATGTGGCTAAGTGTTCTGAGCTCATGATGATGTATGTATTATATCCATACCGCCAATAGGATTGAATGCCTACCATTGGAAATATTTTGGGCGCAACACAAGTTTTTAATCAAGCTGATATTTGTTTTTTCCTTCGTCCCCATCTGAGTAACCTTATGAAAGGTTGAATGGAAAATAAAGAGCACTCTCGGAAGGTTTCAATAGTATGCGTCACTGTCTCCAAGCTTTATATGGTGTGGTCCACTTGATCTTTGGAGCTGCCCATTTTAGATTCTGCCCTAGAACTCATCTGTAAAAACGGATGGACGGTGTAGATATAACATATAGATGACATAACTTTAAGACGTCAACACCGTACACATAAGGTTCTGTGCTACGCAATCCACACAATCCGATTCAGGCTTACGTGTAACCTGGGCAACACTCTAATGGGTCTTTCCCTGACCGTGGGCCATCTTGATGCATGTGTTTTTTATCCACGCCGTGCATCGGTTTTTCCAACTCAGTTTAGGTTTTGGTATGAAAAAGGACGTAGATCCAATTCTCATGTTGACCACAACACAGGAAGAAGTGGTGATTGACCATTAAATACTTCTTGGGGCCAAAAAATTTGGATCAAGCTGATATTTTTGTTTTCCCTTTATCCAAGTGCGTGTGACCTTGTCAACAGGTTGGATAGTAAAAATTATTGTGGGCCCTAGGAAGTTTTTAATGGTATGAGTTTAATATCCAGTGTTTGTTATGATGTGCTCCACTTGTCATTTGGATCTTCTTCATTTTTAGGACCATACGGTAAAAGTATGTGTAAAAACCGATGAACGGATTCGATATTCTTAAAATATATTAAAGTGGGCCTCACAGTCGGAGAAAATTTCAATACGGGGCTACCCGAGTAAAACCTGATCCACTCCATTATTCTCGAGAAGTGACGCTTCTACGGGAACTAACAGTCGCTTAGCTTAGGCCGTCCTTCAGTTTTTAAGTGGCCATCGTGATGTATGCATGAGATCCACTCGAACCATTAGATGCCACACCAAGATATTGGCTCAAGACCCAAAAACCAGGCCAATACGCGATTCAATTGGGCCACACCAATGGAAACAGTTTGGAGAGTGTTATTTTTATGTATACTATTTCCAATAGCGTGATCCTCTTAAACCATGGATGGGGTAATTTTCAGGCCATGGGTTTATCATGGGGTGATGCACTCATGCACCTAATGGTTGAGTGGATTTCACGTTAATGCACGGTGGGGCCCACCCAAGCCAACAAATCCTTTCCCCCTTGAAATAACCTTCATCTACGACAGTTACTGACATTAATTTCTCCTTAAATAAGGCAACTAGCTGGACCGTCCAACTAGTTCTGTGTGAGCATCTCTCTATATATTTAGACATTGTTTGCCCTTTTTCCCTGGGAGTGCGGATCATTTGTTTCCAGTGAGTAGAAATTGGCTGCCCTGAAATTTAATTGGTCCATATCACTTATGCTGACATCAGCATTCTAATGAAATAAAAAATTATTTACAAAATACTGCCTGATTAATTTAGAAGGTAACGTTCCAGCACCTTATCTTAAGAATGTGTCTTAACTGCATTTAAAGATCCAGTGATATTGTTGGGACTCTGGGCCACTTCCAACACTATTGAAGGATGTGTCTTAGTTATGATCCGGATCCAGTGATGTGGGTGAGACGTTGAACGTGGGTTGACCTCAATGTATGTGTTGCACGTGTTTATTGTATATCCTTTGTTTTTGTTTTTTTGCAGATGATTTTAGTCCATTGGCAAAAAAGAAGCAGATACAAACCTTAGATGGACCACACCATACGAAAGTGGTCATTGAATGGCCACCATTGAAAGCTTCCTACTGTCAATATTTATTTGCCATCCAATCCGTTGTTGATAAATTCACATGGTAACCAATGAAGGAAAACACCAACATGATGCAAAACCTATTTAGCTCACAAAAAGTTTTTAACTGTCAATGGCTACTGTTTCTTGTCATGTGGTCAACCTGATATTTGAATGAGCTTCAAATTTTATTTGACCCTTCTCTAAAATGAATAGACAAAAAGTACAGACGGCCTAGATATACGATGCATTGAGGTGGGCCCCACTGTCAAGTCCCACCCGCATGGCGGGATAGGGTGTTCCAACAAAGGCACCTTCTCTTTTCAAGACTCATAAGGGCAGCACAAAGCACCCAGGTCCGTACGGTATGCTACTAAAAAATATATGTGAGCCCACTACGGTAGATGTGTCTTATCGATTCTGTCTATCCATGTTTCCACCTTATAGTAGGGCATGAGATAAAAAATGAGGTAGAACCAAATCTCAAGTGGAGCACATTACTGGAAATAGTGGTGATTGAATGCCCACCATGAGCTCATGGCACTGTTTATTTGCCATCCAACCTGATGACAAGGTCACAAATACAGATGTAGAGAAAAAAGAAAAAACAAAAAACAATACTCAAACATACCTTGTGAACTTAGCACTTTTGTGATCTTTTTTGAAATTTTCCCATTGGTGTGGCTCAAGTGAACTTTTATTCAGGCTTATCTTATACATTTACCATCTAATTATTGATTTTCATCTTGATGGACTGGATGGATCTTTAATATACAACATGGTGAGCCCCTGCCTAAAAATAGGTTTAACAATTCCCCAACCAAAGAAACCCATACCCCTCTTGTCACATTATTAAGTATAGGCCTCTCCTTTATTCAATCTCTCCCTAAGGTTTTCTTAATGAAAAAAAATGTGGAGATCATAGACCATTCATTTATTTAGATCTTTAAATCCAAGCCATTGACTTTGTTGGTGGGCCATCCCTCTATTAGATTGGAGGGATCTATTAGAGCATAAATGCATTCGATGTGACTGATCTCTTAGGGAATTCACCAATGTCAGATCAACCATGGATAAGGCATGGTCATGTTCGATGATCATTTGGTAGGGCTCACATCTGCCCTATAATTTGTAAGCAAACCCGGGTCATGTGAGTATGAAAATGCCCTATCGAGTATGAAAATGCCCTATCGTTGAAACCTCCCTCGGAGTCCACCGTGATGTTTATATGCTATCCATGGATGAACTGAAAACACAAAAGTATTAACCTGATCCAAAACTTCCGTGGCCCTATGATTATTTCAACTGTGGATCTTCAATCCTCACATTTTCCTGCAAGCGGCCCAATCGATTTTGGATCTGCCTCATTTATAGCCTATATCCTAACATGATCCGGAAAAATGGATGGATGGGGTGGATTTCTCACATACATTTTGGTGGCCCCACCTAGCTTCATGTCGCAGGATCTTCCTAAGACGGGCCATCACATGGAAACGGCGTTCGGTGCAACCTATACCAAGCCCGCAGCTCGCTCACGAGCAGCTTGGCATCATGCTATCTTGAGCCCAATACAGCGAATGGACGTAATCAGAAATTTTTTTATGGGGACGCACACCCTTAATTTTTTATGGGGTGTACCATGATGTGTATGTACAATCCACTCCGACCGTCGGTTGCATCGTCCATTTTTAGGCCCAGGGATCAAAAATCAAGCTGACTTCTGCTTCAGATGGGCCACGCCGAAAGGAACAGTTGAGAGAGGGACATCCGCAATTGACTTTTTAAAAGGCCCATTATGTAAAATCCAGTCCAACCATCAGCTGCCTCAGTAAAAGTTACGCTGTGCCCACCATGATTAGGCTTATCCGTGGTCTATCTGGGCCACATCAAGGGAAACAGTTTGGAGGGCTGGCATCCATGTACACACTATTTCCACTTATGTGGTCCACCTGAATTACAGATAAGGCTGAATTTTGGGACGCGGATTTCCTGCGAAAGCCTTCCGCAGGAAGTTCCTGCGCTGGGAACCTAGGTGGGGCCCACCATGATGTTTGTGAAAAATCCTCCCCGTTTATCCGTTTTGTGAGTTCATTTTAGGACATTTTACAAAAAACCGTATCCAAAGCTCAAGTGAGCCGTGCTAAAGGAAAATGTGGTTAGGGAAATTTCTACCGTTGAAACCTTCCTAGGTTCAACAGTAATGTTTAGATGCCATCCATACCGTTAAGAACGTCATTCCTATTAGGATGAATTGTAAACAAAAATATTAGCATGAATCAAAACTTCTGTGGCCTAACGAATATTTCAACTGTGGACGTTTAATTATCACTTTTTAGGCTCACTTGAGCTTTGGATATTTCGATTTTTGGCAACATGTCCTAAAATGAATTCACAAAAGGGATGGATGGGGAGGATTTTTCACAAACATCAGTGGGCCCCACCTGGGTTCCCATCGCAGGAACTTCCTGGGAAAGGCATTCTCAGGAAATCCGCGTCCGAATTTTGGGCCTTGGGACTAAAATGGGCTGATGCATCTCATGGATGGAGTGGATTTCACCTCCCCCATCTTTGAGTTATGATTTTTCAAGAGGTGGCCAATCGATTGGATGGTATGGATTTGATGTAAAGATTGCCCAAACCAAGGTACTGAACCTCTTGGAGGTAAACTCCCGTAATCACATCCAAAAGCTAATCACTAAATCAACGGAAGAGGAAAAAAAGCACATTAAGAATGACAGGGAGAAGAACAAACGCCATTCTCACTGACATCACATTTCTCACCAATGCTTGTTAATTTGTGTGGGCCCGCCTGAAAGTGTGTGTGTGTGTGTATATAATTTTTTTTTTTAAATCAACAAAGTTCAAGTGATGTGCTCTATCAGGAGTTTCAAGGGAAGGTCCGAGGTTCGGAGATCCTTGCCGTTAATTGAAATACATAGCCATACTCATGTTCGCTATTAATTGAAATACATACAAAGCCATTCTCATATTAATTAGGAGATCCTCGCTGTTAATTGAAATACATACAAAGCCATTCTCATATTAATTAGGAAATCCTCGCAACCTGTTGTAGTTCTTCTTCTGCTTTTCTTTTGATTCCCCGTGTTTCTCCTCCTCCTCCTGCTGCTTCATCTACTTCTTGAAAGAGAGGTAGGAGTAGTGTTTTGGTGTTGGAATCATCCCACTCCAATGCATCCCACCTCTCTCTGCTTCCTTCTATCTCTCCTACCACAACAGATGTTGAGTGGCCCAAGGAAAGAGGGATCGTCTTCAGCCGATGACAACCCACTATATGGATCTTATTAAGGGAAGGGCAGGTGAGTACCAGCTTACAAATGCTTTTCAATTTCCCTAAACGATGCAAATACAACTCCTTCAACTTCGGGAGTAGAATGGTATTGTTATTGTTGTTGTTATCACTTTCTTCAACCATAGCTTCTTCTCCTCCTTGTATTACCTCCTCCATCTCACTGCATTTTTGAATTTCAATGTGTTCGAGGCATTGGAGGTGCTGAAACAATGCAACTGACATGAGACTCTCCAATACATTGCATCCGTCGACGACCAGGCGTCCGAGGCATGCGAATGAGCCAGGCAGCAAGACTCCCTCACACAGACCCCTAAAACTTGGAAGCTCGTATAGATTCAGAGACTGTATTGAGGGTAAAGACGTTACGGTGCTGTTATCTCTTATCGGCAACAACCACTTCATGCTACACCACGAGATACTACATTTCTGTAACCGTTGCAAGGGAGAGAGGTAAGGTAAGCTTGACAGCTCGCATTGAGACATTTCCAACTTCACAATAGTACCAGGAAGCACTAAGGAATTACAACCAACAGCATTCAACCTATTTGTTGTAGAAGATGAAACACACAGCTCTTTGAGGTTAACTAAACATTCCATCCCATGCGGCAATTCTTTGATGTCTGTAGCACTGAGGTTCAAAAGCTTTACATGTTTGAGCTTTTCTAAGGACGGTACCTCCCTTAACATCCTACAATTTTCTAATAAGAGTACACGCAGGTTCTCCAAGTTTGAAACTGATGCTGGTAAATATTCAATCTTAGTGATAGAGAGGTCTAGAACTCTGAGGCTCTTCATGCGATTGAAGAACTCATGAGAAATATTGCCTGAGAGAAAGTTCATTTTCAACAACAATGTGGAGAGTTTTGGGCAGTTTGGTTCTCCCGAAAGCATTTCAATTTCATTTCCGATTAATGAGATTCTCTCAACATCTTCAGTAAATTCTTCTACACCAATTGATCCTCTTATTCCGGTCCCAACCTTGACCACAAACCGAGGGGTCTTCCTTGTAATGCCTATGGCCAAATCTCTGATTAAATCATGCATCAGTAAGCTATGATCAAAACTCACCAACAGACCTAAATCAATCAGTTCTTTCAATATTGTGTGGCCTTTGTCGAGTTCCTTTTCCCAGTCTCCCATATCATCTATCAATCCTTCTGCAACCCAATGTTCTATCAGGCCTTCATCATTGATTCCATAGCCCTCTTCAAACAAAGCACAATACAAGAAACAAGATCGACTCCTCTCAGATTTTATTCTATCGTAACTAAATTTCAAAATTCGAAAAACTTGATCACCCATGCCTTCCATCTCCATTGTTGAGCATTTTAACTCCTCTAATGCTTTCCTCCATTCTCTAACGTCATTCTTTTCTCTCATTGCATTTGCTACTGTGATGATTCCAAGAGGCAAACCACCACATTCTTCAGTGATAAGCTTCGCAATCGGTTCTACTTCCATAGAAAGCACCACATTAGCCCCGAGCCTTTCCTTAAACAATTTCCATGCTTCTTCTCTTGAAAGAACCTCTACTTCAATCTTTCTATCGCACTTCATGTCTCGACAAACATTTTTTGATCGAGTAGTCAATATTATTTTGCATGCATCGCCCTTGGGAATCCCTACCTTTTCTAATGGAAATGGTTTGCACACTTCATCAAAGATGATAATGAAATTATTCCCCCTCCACTTCAAAGCCTCCAACAATTTCACTGACCTTCTCATTTCATCCTCTTCATGGGAAAGATCCAATGCTATTGCTTGTCCAATACCATTCTGCAGTCTCTCAATATTAAAATCGTTAGGCGGTTTCACCCAAACGGCATGGCCAAATTTTCCGGAGCGCGTTATTCTATCGTGGATCTGGGTCATGATGGTCGTCTTGCCAACTCCCGCCATGCCATAGACACCAATAGTTTTGACCACGCGATCCATCAAGGACTCCCAAATCTCTTCCGAATTTCTTTCATCTCTCGTTCTACCCACGAGTTTCATCATAGGCATACTTCCACTTTCAGGTACTAGATCAGCAAGTAACCCTCCTGAAAATTGACCTTTCTCCTTTAACTTCACCACCTCTTCAATCTTATCTATGACAAGTTTTCCCAATGCTACACGCGAAAGCGAGAAATATTTCCTTACTTCTCTACAATCCTCTTCTACCTTTGTTGCTTCGCTCGTAATTTTTTCCACATTTTCCAGCCATAAACTCACCTCTTCTTTTAGCTTCCTTCCATGCACTACCTCCACCCGCTTCAATTCATTCTTTATGTCGCACTCCCGGCTACTCAACCCTCGCATTTCGGTTCTCAGAACAGTAAGGTTCTCTTCCAGCCTTCTAGAGCAGTTGTATTGAGCCCATGCATTCTTGGTAGCCTCCCAGAAGAATTCCATAGCCACTATTGCAATAGCAACTTAGAAAATTAAAATAAAAAATTATTGAGCCTGAAATATAAAAAGAGTTCAGGTGTGTTTGGTTGTACCAAATTTCATGAAAATCGCAACAAATCAGACTGATCAAAGTTTAAAAACCCAAAAACTCAACTGGATATTTAAAAATTCCAACTTCTAATATTTACAATTATGCAGAATGTTTAAAGACTAGATCTCAAGTCCAACCAGCGGATAACATCCAACATATGAAGTGAATGTGACATCCAACCCTTCCAGTATGTTGGTCCCATCATGAGTATCATCTATTGAAACAATCATCACTGTAAAATAATTATGTGGGCCACATCATATAAAACAAAATTTACCCATTAATAAGTAGAAAAAATGAAGTGTGATGCACTCAGTGAATACAATTTTTTAAATAAATTTTTTAGATCTTCATGATAAGACCAACTTATTGGATGGGTTGGATGTCACACAAACATAAAAGGTTGGAAGTTATTGGTTAGGTGGACATAACTTCAAGTCATAGATTGTTCCTCTATTTTTTCTGCTCTTTTAGAGTCTGGCAATTTTTATTTGGGATTTTGACCATACTGACATAGTTGTATGGTCAAAATCTTGAAACAAATTCGACCTTCCAAATATTTCGAGGGTAGCCTTCCGAGAGGTCTTGAGAAGGTTTTTAGACCAAATTACCTTTGTCCTTGGTTCCGTAATTGTATGGTTTTTGAGTGAATAAGAAGTTAAGTCGTATTTAATGCTGAGAAAATGATGTGGACGGAAGCCTTTTTAGGAGTGGGCAAGACCCAACTCATGGAGGCCACATTGATGTATGTGTATAATCCACGCCGCCTATCCTTTTTGCCATGTCATTTTAGGGCTAGGGCCCAAATATCAGCCTGATCTAGAGCTCGTGTGGGCCACACAATAGAAAATAATGATGACAATGACACTCGCTGTTAAAACTTTTCAGGCTTACTGTGATGTTTGTTAGAAGTGGACACTACCCAAGTCAGGACTTTTTGGGTCCACGGCAAGTTGGCTGATAAGGTGGACGAAACGAATCACCCCTTTGTGGGCCTCAACTCCTATTATTTAAAAATAATCAAGTTATTAACTACATCAACCTGATAGCCACGAGCTTAGCATATTATATTAATGGCTGTGGTTATCATGTTATATGGGTATAGGTCGTGGTTGTAATATGGTAAGGGTCGAGGTTGTTATGTTATATGAGTCGTGGTCGTCATGTTATATGGGTCATGGTTGTCATGTTATATGGGTCATGGTTGTCATGTTATATGGGTCGTGATTTTCATGTAATATGGGTTGTGGTTTTCATATTATATGGGTCGTGGTTGTCATATTATATGGATCGTGGTTATCATGTCATATGAGTCGAGGTTGAGGAAGTCGTGATTGTAACGTAATAAGGGTTGATGTTGTCATGTTATAAGAGTCGTGGGTCCTATCATGATTTGTGTTGAATCCAATCTGTCCATTAGATTTAGAATTTAATTTAACGTCATGAGCCAAAAAATGAGTTACATTAAAAAAATTTATCACCCCGAAAAGGTTTTCAATGGTAAGTTTTCAATTTCACTGCTTTATATGGTGTGGTCCATATGAACCTTTGATATGCCTCATTTTTGGGCTCATTCCCTAAAATGAAATTTTAAAATGAATGGACGGCGTGGATAAAATATATATATCATAGTGGGCCCAATAAGATCATCCATCTCTACATAGGTCCGGTTACCCTACAAGTCATTTGGAGGGAAAAGCTTTTTCCATGTGGTTTATACCACCATAAGCTATGTTGGGCCCACCGTGATATTTGTGGAAAATCCATTCCATCCATTCATTTTGGAAGATAATTTTCAGACATTAGACAAAAAATTGGACAGATTTGAAACTCAAGTGGACCACACAACTAGAAATAGTTGAAAGGTATTGTCTACTATTTAAACTTTTTCAGGCTCCACTAATGTTTATATGCAATCTAAACTGTTCATAAAGTGGCCAAAATGGTCATAAAACTCCTTACCATGAGAATGAACTAAAAGAATAAAAATATTTGCTTGATCCAAAGCTTATGCAGCCCTATGAATATTTCAATGTTGGCATACAATCTCTATTGTTTTTTGTTGTGTGGCCCACTTGAGCTTTGGATCTACCTCATTTTTAGGCCCATGCCATAAAATGATTTGACAAAACATGTGAGCAATATGAATTTCTAACAAACACCATAGTCAGGCCCACAGTATTTACCAATCCAAATTCCTCCCCTACCTGTCACATGCTGGACTCAACACAAAAGGATGATAGGGGTGATTTCATCCCAACTTTAAAAAAATGTTGTCCCAGCGTTTTTTAAAAAAAGTTGTCACGAGGTTATATGAAACATTTGTTTAATCCTTTTAATATTCTGGGCATTTGGGAATACTGCGGGCCCTTAAAATCCATTTTTTTAATTTCTACGAAAAAAATGGATACACCCTTAAAATTGTGTACGGTTGAAAGAAATGTGCCTTCTGAGCTTTATGTAGAATAAGTTTCAGAACAGTGCAGATGTAAAGAACTGGGCCATTCATTGCAGAGGATGCAACTTAAGAGTACTAGGTATAAGATGTCAAAGTAGCACACCTGCCGAGCGAGCCATACATGCGTGTCTAATCAGAACTGTTCTTCCAACACACTTTTATTATGCAAGTTTTGATCTACTGTAGCTGCTGTAGGTACGTGTCGTGCGAAGACGAGAACTGACGCACCTCGAGCTCCGAGTTGTACGAACGGTTCAAAGGAGATCAAAGTTACATGGCCCTACGGTGACGTATTTATTATATCTACACCGTTCATCTATTTTTGGAGATTATTTTAGAGCATTATCGAAAAAATGAATCATATCCAAAGATCATCTGGACCACACCACAAATAGCAGTGGAGATAATGATTTTCACCGTTAAACAATTGGTAGGGCCCGCCATAACGTTTATTTTCCATCCAATCTGTTCATAAGGTCACAAAGACCTGAATGAAGATGAAAAACAAATTTAATACTGATCCAAAACTTTTGTGACCCCAAAAAAGGTTCCAATGGTAGACGTTCAATCCCCCATTGCTTTTTGTAGTGTGGTCCACTTGATAGTTAGATCTATCTTATTTTTTTGTCTCAAGCCTTAAGACGAGCTCACCAAAGGGATGAACGGTTTGGATATAACACATACCTCATGATCAGACCCACAGAACTTGCTTACGTCAAGACAGCTAAGCTGGTGTGAGGTACACCAGCCAATCCGCTTCGCTGTTTTTGGTCTACGTGGAAGTGGATTGGGTACTGAGTAAACCCTGTGGGGCTTACTGTCATTCGTGCATTTCATCCTTTCCGTCCATCCATTTTAACAGATAATTTTAGGGGTTCATCCCAAAAATGAAGGATATGAAAAACTCAAAAGGAACACACCACATGAAACAGTGTGACTTGAACATTTACCGTTGAAAAGTTCTTGAAGGCCACGGATGTTTTAAATCAAGCTTGTATTTGTTTTTTTCTCTTCATCCATGTCTGTATGATCTTATGAACTGGTTGGATGACAAATAAACACCACTGTCAGAGCCTTAGGAATGTTTCAATGGTGGAAATCAATACTTCCACTGTTTCCTGTGGTATGGTCCACTTGAGCTTTTGATATATTTAAATTTTGGTCTCAACCCCTAAAATGATCTAGAAAAACGGATGGACGACGTGGATAAACTAAATGCATTCACGATGGGCCCAACAAAGTTTACTCAGTACGATAAGAGCACAATGAGAAACTCGGTACGCAATCCGATTCCGGTCTATGGTATGTTCATGCTATACCCTGCCTGATAATTGATAAATGACACAGATCTTCCATAGGTGAGCTCAACACACCTCATACGCTGTACAAACGACATACAACTCACCAATAAACACCGCAAGAATTCTTCACGATAAGCTACAATGGTTACTACACCCAGATCCATAGCTCAACTGGTAGACTGAGTGGAGATACCTCGTTTCAACACTTGGTCTTGGTATTGATCCCTAGTGGGGGTGGCTAACATGGAGTGTGTGTACTGACACGTTGTGTACTAACAAGCTAACCAAAAAAAATTAAAAAAATTAAAAAATTAAAAATAAAAAAAAAAGAAGCTACAATGGTTACTTGAAGGAGATATTTGGGCCATCTATTATATGTTTTGGATCACTCAACATATATATGGCCCCCCCTGGCAGATGATCACAAAAATTAAGCTCAAGAGCCATGGGTTTGATCCAGTCTACTCAAGCTTTTAGTTGATGTCTTGGAGCACACAGATCAGTGAAGAAAAAGAAGATGCATTTTGTGAGATATATTAGGTGCAACATACACAATGTTGTTGGTGTCTTGAATCTATGAGCAATAGGGTCTGTTGATGCTATCAATAGACCACTCAATGCCATCCATCAGAGGTCGATGCCATTGACAGGTCCTCGATCCCATTGAGAAAATTCAGAAATTTTCATGTTGGTTGCTGGAATGTTTTAGTATTGCTACTCGATGTCATTGAAGTTCAATGCCATCCACGAATCCTCGATGAGTGGTTGATGCCATCAAAGTTCCATTTAAGATGCGAGCAGAATTGCGTAAGTGTAGAATTTATTTCCTATTTCGGTTATGATAGTATATATGTATTGGGTGTAATCGGGATTAGGGTATAGAGAGGGCTTTCTAATTTGTTCCTAGGGATTTCAAGGGCATAACTAGGGCTTGTGAAGTAGATTCGAGGTTTGTTCGAATCAGTAAAACTCTCTCTCTTGTAATTTCTGTTTTCATAGTGCATTACTCATCACTTTGTTCCATGGTTTTTCTTGTAAAGGTTTTTCCATTTAAAATTCGGATTCTTGTTTGGATTTGGTTGTGTTGTTACGTGTACTTTACTTGATTCGTCCTTGGGTGTTTCTGCAGTTACCCAACACAGAATTGGACCATCATTTTGGATAATTTAGATACATTTCATGTTTACACCATTTGTCTAGATGTCAATGATTTTTCAATATTAAGTTGTCTTTTTTCTATATTTGGGCCCAATGGTTTCGAAACCAAAGATGTCCTTCTAATAGAGACAGTCATGAGTAGTTGCTCTCTAAGTTTTGGTGTAACAAAAGTAACTAAAGGAGCCTTTGCTTGCAATGAGAGAAAGGAAAGGAAGGGAAAACTTTAGAAATTCTGAGGCATGAGATTGAAACTCTTTTCTTGAAGAAAGACTTTTGTTTTGGGTGAAAATGGACTAACCAAGTTAACCAACATGAGAGAGAACACAAAGCATGGAAGAAGAGATTAGCTCAACCTCTACTGTCGAGTCCCACGACCAGCCCGAGGACCGACCACAAGGTGTAACGTCGGGCCCAACTAACACTCCACTTTCGTGACCAACGAACGACTATGAGTACCGACTTGACATCGAAGGTGGATGCTGACCACAATCAATGATTCTACCTAGTACGCAGGGCCTCGATAAGCTTGACCTTGAGGTCAGCCTTGGTCATCCGAAACCAACCACGGACCTCGACCACCTCGCCTTTGAGGTCAGACTCAGCCGTCAACCTTGAGCACTCGGAGGCCAATCACTTGGAGATGTTAAGATAAGATCTCCCCAGGATCTTCGTCAAGAATCACGCCGAGGATAACACCTTGGATCCCGAGGACAGTTCCTAGGATGATACGCGACTATACGGAAGATTCATTGCCATATATGTAGCTGGCACCACTAGACTATAAATAAGGACCTCACCTATGGTGAAAGGTACACACAAAAACCTTAATTCAACTAGACCCAGAGTGTCTGTTTTAATTTTGGCATCAGAGGGTCCCCTGCAACGGTGAGGCTCCCATTGTGATTTGTTTTGCAGGTATACAACAGCCTATCAAGAGACTACCAAATTTCCGCATCAACAACTTCTAAATATCATTTAAAAAAGAGCTAACTAATCTAGGATGTTAGGTTTCAAGATCCTAAGTACTTCTAACAAACTAAGCAACAAATAACAAAGTAAAGCATATTACAAAAATGCCATTGGGACCATCAGTACAGTTGAAATGTAGATGTGGGAAGGTTTATGATAAAAGATTTTTCATTGAGCGCCTCCACGGATCAATGACTTAGATTGGTCAAATTTGTTTTGGTTATTGGATTATTTGGATTTGGATATACAGATGGGCCATGTTAGTTGTGATCTGTTTAAATACATGAAGGGTGGTAGTGCTTCCCTGTCACCATGTCTACGGGTATTTCAGTGGACATAGTCTAACATTATGCAGAGACCTAGAAGTAAAAAATAGTTGCAATGGATTGAACAATTCTCACATTCATCGCTTATAAATATAGTACTGGTTCCCTCGCATAACAAAAAAAAGGGTGGAAAGTGTGAAAGATACAAAAACAAATAATTAAGTGTTTTCAAATATGGCAGACTATTCAGGTATGATTTCATCTTGGGCATATCTTATTAATATTACAGAACTATTTTAGATCTTCATGATGTGATGCATACAATAATCATCGAGCATTCCATAAAAAAAATACTAAAATCACGGTTGATCTGATTGATTGTTCAAGGGTCACTGACATCATCAGATGATCTGCTGGTGGACCATCACACCATCGTCATCATGGGTATAAGGACACCCACTTTTCAGATTGTGCCGACTTTGTGTTTTTAGATATCTAGATCAACAAATCATTCGTGAACCTGGATTACCAAACCATTGTCTCCCCTTGTATATGCCAAGGCATCAGCATACTAGGCACTTAGATCTGGATTTCTACAAACAATCTATACGCATTTGTTCGTGGTTTTCTTACTAGCTACATGCACGTACGTGGGTAAATTCTCACAGTCCAAATCGGCCCCTATTAAAGAATAGGGAGCCATATGTATTTATTTTTTCCCTTTATTATGACCGTCCAAATTAGTTACCTAAGCTTTCCATAAAAGCCAAATGGACATTTATGATGCTACATGATTTTCATTTTGCCAGGGAGTCATCGTATAACGTTCTTCTGGAAGTTTAATATACAATGGTTCCTTCTTGTCAGTGCCTATGGTGGTGGGTCGGGCCTCTGTTTGTAGTCCTTGGGCCTCCGTCTGTGGGCTACGGTTCAGACCTCGAACACCTGACATGGTAGAATGGCATTCATGCTTACGGGAATAATGACCCTCAATCATCACCGCCCAGTAGTTGCAAATTGTAATGGGCCCAAAAGCGGCCAAGCATTTTTCAGAGGCCACTCGTAGAAAATCTAGTGAGATGCGCTTGCATCGAGGGACCCAAGCACACTGACTAGAAATCTTTTGCCAGCGGGTACGGGCCCCACGATGGTGACATATATACTTGGCACATCTCATCCAGACCATTGGTGATGGTGATGTGTGCATCTCTAATACGAAATATATATATATATATATATATATATATAGCAGGCTATCCCTTGGCGGGTCGCACTATAAATGGCCCGGAGTGTTGTATTTGACGTCTTAAATCGAGTCAGATATAGGGTCTGCCAATGCTATCGACAGTTTGTTCGATGTCACCCTCAATGGAATCAAACAGTTCTTGATCCCATCGATATTTTTTGGATTTTCTTCAGTTGGTTGCTGGATAACTGGACACTTTTTCAATGCCATCGAGAATTTCTGGAAAATCATGTTTTGTCTCTAGACAGTTGAGGTGTTAGTTCGGGTTTCGATGACATCGACAGACCTTTGATGGATTGACAGATTCTGCACAGATTTTTCGCAAAACTGCGAATTTGCGGGATTTGTTTCTGATTTCGTTTGGGATTCTTTATAAGGATATGTGTGTGTGTGTGTGTGTGTAAACGGGATATGAGGTGTTCTAATGTGTTCTAAATTGTTCTAGGGTTTCAAAGGGTATAACAAGGGTGAGATTCGATGTTGTTTGAATCGGTAAGCTCTTTCTCTTTGTAATTTCTGCTTTCATAAAAATCATCTGTTGCTTCGCGCCGTGGTTTTTTCCCAAAAGGGTGTTTCCACGTTAAATTACCGTATTCTCTTTGTGTTTGCTTGGTGCTATTGGATTATTATCCTAGATGCACCTCTGTGTGCTTCCGCGGTTCCCCTAGGGTGCATAGAATGGTGACTAATTGGACAATCCCAGCGAAGGTGGATGATTACATGATTTCAAAGGCAATAGATGAACTTAAAAATAATAATAATAAATAAATAAAGAAAATGAAGGTCAACAATTAAAAGAATGGTGGTCATTATTTCACATTTCTCCTTTTCATGTTGTTGACACATTGCCTGGTCCACGTTGTCACATAAAAAGCCACCGCATGCTGGCACGCTTTCATATGCATACATAAAAAAAGAAATTTAAAAAAAAGAAAAGAAAAGAAACAAAGAGGGACATTATTCACAGGGCATGTGACTAATGTACGCGTGATAGATGCGACTGTCCTAAGCCTGAAAATTGTCAGGGCCCTCCTATATATCATATACCCCAAACAAAGCAAAAGACCGAAAACCAAGAGAAAGCCTTTATCCCTTGTAACCAATATTAGTCAAACCACTGTGTCGAGGAAGATGGTCCCTTGAATGGCCTTTGGAAGCTCCACCAAATCACAAAAAGAATCTGACCATCTGAGAGTCATTGCCTAACCTCCTAACTTGGCCAATCTGTCTACAACCCCATTAGCCTCCTGCGTGTGCCTCACTCTAATATTGGCTTTTAGGTTGAGACTCTGTACTCGAGCACTCCAGTACCACATCTTCCACGTATTATTAAAGTCACCAATTTGGGATCACTCTCCACACTGATGTTGGGAAAGCCAGAACCCACAAAAACAGAAAAAGAAAGCCCTTCAGCCAAGGCTCGAACCTCACCTTGGATGTTAGTTCCTAGGCCATATCCACCTGAAAACACCAAAATGAAGTTTCCTAGGGTGTCTCCAACGACCTCACCACCACCAGACCAACCTGTGTTACTGCGCGCAGAGCCATCGATGTTAACCTTACCACTGATAGATGGATGTTTTGGGGTGGGTGGGGGATAAACAATTGATATTCAACTGCCGAAAGGGCATCTGGCGCGACAATTGCATATTCCTGGGCAGTGGGGGAGACGGGGAGATAAATCACGACTAAGTTTGAATACAAGAGATTACCCTTCCATGGTCCACTTGGATTCCCTCATACCGGCTGCCATTTCTTTTCTTCCAAATTTCCCAAATTAAAGAGCAGGCATGGAGCATTCCAAGCATGACAGGTAAGCAATCGGCCAAGGAGGCCGCTGCCCAACATTGGCTAGCTCTTCATACGGCTGGTTTGTTCTCCAAGAAAGAAATGTTACAAATAGAAGAGAAGAAAGACCACACCTTGGTAGCAAGATTGCCTTTGGAGAAGAGGCCAGTGATTCATAATGAGGAACATGTTCCAGACATAGCGGAAACATTTGCACTTTAACACCAATAGAATTCCCCTAGCTTGAATCCTAACATCGGAGCGCACTCTTCAAAGTCTTTCAGGAAAATAGAGAAATTTTGGGCGGTAATTTAGCATGTCATACCTATCTTGCCCAAGCTTTCCATGTCCCTTGCTCTCTTCACACTCCCACGTTGATCCTATTGGAGTAATAAAGCCCCTTGATATACATTAATTGATACACCACTCTGACAGCTTAAGCTTTTAGAGTAAATGGTTATTTGACATGGTATCAGATACTGAAATCACCCGAAGAATTCAATGACCAAACAATCTTGTCGTCACTTGTAGAAGTACAAAAACCCTCCTCTATCAAGAAGTCTCAAATGTGCTACGGAAGATATGAAAGAATCAACAAAAGAATTTTGGGTCCTTCAGGCCTGAACATGTCTTTAATCGATAAACGAACAAGTCTTCCGATAGATCTTGTTGGCACCAGTCGCTGAGGGGCCCAAGGCCAGTCCAGTCAACTGACCAAAAATCTAATCACCCCATCCCACCAGCCTTTATGTGCGAGTTTCAATAGTCGGGAGTAAATGGCTGATAGATTTGAAGAAAGGGGGAAGGGGAGCCTCGATGCACCAGTTGTCCTGTTAGAATCATGCTAATCATACTTAAGAGTGCATGAAATTTTCCCATAAGCTTTTGCGATTTTTGAATTTGAAGGACCAAACAAACTTCATCCTTAAACTCTTCATTACATCCCTATGGTGCTTATTGCCTAATCTGCCTTTGCTTTTTGGCCTCACAATATGAATCCAGTTGACCTAGTGAAGCTTCCTCTTCCCCTCTTCCCAGCCCCAAAAGAAGTCCGAGAAGAAGCTCTCCAAGGCTTTAAGGACTTGAGCTGGAATATCCACCACAGCCAGGGTGTGAATAATAAAGCTAGCCAGAACATGGTTGAGCAGGACCAACTTTCCTGCCTGAGCCAAAAGTCGGCCGGCCCAGCTGCCTTGTTCCGAATTTCATTGATCAGGGGCTGAAAAAGAGCAACTCGAGGTCGGCCTTTAAAAATCAAGACCTAAGATGCTGCAGTGGGGCCGCATCTCTAGAGATGCCCAGAATCCTCTAAATTTCTCTAACTCACTCCACAAGCATCTTTTACAAAGTATAGAAGGGACTCTTCAAACGGTTAAACTTCTGGCTAGACAAACAATGAAAGGAATCCATTGACCTGCCTGAGGGAAGCATCGCTACCATTGATTAAAAGAATCGTGTCATCCGTGTAGAGAAGATGGGATACCAATTTGCATTCGCGGTGCAAGTTGTACGGTTGAAAGAAATGACATATCTAAAGACCTGCCAATGTGAGATTCTTCGTTATCTAACCTATGGACCAACTTGAAAAGGGAAACTTTATTAAGGGCGTCTAATACACTCTCTAAGAGGCAGCAAGAAATTAGGAGCAAATTAACAGAAAGTCATCCCGTAAATAGAGGTAAATCACATGCGATGATATTATACATCAAGGATTCAAAATCTTATTAGGATACGGCCACTGCGTAATAAAAGATTCATGCAGAAATCATGAGGCTTATGTACAACCACTACCTTCTAGAAGCCTATAAAAGAAGCATTGGAAGAAGAGCTCAGGATTCTCTCCATAAACAATCAATTTCTATAGTGTAATGTTGTTTATTCCTTTATTAGTTTTAGCTTCTTAACTTTATACACTCCACTTCCGTCTAGTCACGCTGCAGTAAGTTCGGAGCAAGTAGTTTATCTTAGTCTCACTATTGTCCAACACATCATTGCAGCACGCCCTTAGGAGTAGGTTAAATATCCATGACCTAGTCATCGAATCCCCAATTATCAGGTTCCTACTTGATACATTGTTGTCACATCCTGCTGACTACACGCCACGATTGTCTCACGACCATTTGGTAATTTTCACGGTTGTTCTAATAGCATGAGCTATTGTAGGTATTTATTTCTCTCTACTTACTTTATTTCCAATTCATTGATTATACGGCTTCTAAATTCCAATTAATAAAATCGATTATCCCAACCTTATTTTTACTTTTGCGCAATCCTTATTGCTTTATTGAGATACCTAGTAGACTGTTACCATTAAAAGAAAAGTCATTCCTTCAAAAGCAAAAAAGATCCCAGGACTAACCATTCCCCTTTAAAATTGCATGATCATTGCAACAATTGGTGGCCAAACAGTTGGGCCGACCTTCATAGATCCGGTCCATTTCCAGCTAATTTGGTACCTGGGGTCACAAGCATTCAATTGATTCAAGTCGAGTATGACTCAGGAGTGCATGACACTAATCTAATTGCACACGTTTAACCAAATTCGGACCGTTCATAACATGTGTGGACAGGCATCCAGATTGAATAAACAACACTATTTTCTTACATGCCCAATGGGACATGGTGTGCTATTGTGCTATACCAGAGTTTCTCAATAAGACAATATGGCTACTAGAATGAAATCAAAGGTTAGCAATTCCCTAAGGCTATGGAAGAGCCACAAGACAAGGGACAACAACAGAACTCGTTGATTTGAATGCATGATCCTCTTTCCAACTAAATTCTACGCTGGACAAAGTTACATCGAACATTCGTGAGATGTGGGGAGACTAGCGATAGATGACAACCAACAATGGGGCCAATGCAAAGAGCCTGGCTAGGATGTTAAAAGGCCTCTTTGAAAGGTTTTTGTTAATGGTGAATCTTCAACTTGCCAATAACTCCCCAAAGGAATTATTGGTAGAACGACCAGCTGAACCCCAGCTAGCTCGTAGGTGAAAGGGAGAAAATTTTCTTTCAATAAGAGTGACATATTACTCCGTGAGGCAATCTCGGAATGCCCTTGGTGCTCCCTTCTGCTCTAACTCTACTCCACCATGTCGATGCATGGCCCTTGAGGTGGAGAGAAACCAGCTTCATTCACCAATTCTCGGTGCTTCATTAAAATCAAACACCCTCTCAATGGGGAAATTGGATTAGGTACTGAGTAACTCTATACGCTTTTATTATACTTATCATACTAAGTAAATTCTATTGGGCCCACCGTGAATGTATGTGGTATATCCATGACGTCCATCTATTTTTCCAATTCATTTTAGGGGTTGAGCCAAAATTGAAGCATATCCGAAGCTTGTGGACCACACCATATGAAACATTGGGAGTAATGATTTCCACTATTGAAACCTTCATAAGGCCCACAGTGATGGTTATTTGTCATTCAACATGTTCATGAGATCACAGACATTGACGAAGGGAAAACACAAATATTAGATCCATAGTGGAGGTTTAATTCACACTATTTCTATGGTGTTGTCCACTTGAACTTTGGATATGCTTCATCTCAAGCTCTAAATTTATCTAGTAAAATGGATGGAGTGGATAAAATACATAAATCACAGTCGGCCCCCCAGAGTTAGTAGGCTTTGCATACTGAGTTACTCGATGCGTAGTCTGCTCCTCAATGAGAGTCCCTCGTGAAACTCCAAGATCACGATCTTGATGCCCCAATCAAACCTTTGGTCACTATGATGCTGCTCTCAACCAGTCTTCTCTCATGTGCACCTCACTAATGGCCAACAAGACCGAGAGGAAGAATGCTACTCGCTGGATGACCCAGATCCATCATTATTAAGGAAGTAAGAGGAGTCTTTACATGTGATGAGAAAAGGAAGGAAAGGAGGGAAAATTGAAAAATCTTAAGGAATTGGATCATAAATTGGCATTTAAAAAAAAAAAAAAAAAAAAAGAGGGAACCCTCTTTCTCTCAAATCATTCTCAATTTCATTACAGGATTTTTTATTTTTTTTAATTTAAAAAAAAAAAAAAAAAAGAAGAAAAAAGTGACTATTGTTCAGAGGCAAACAGAGTTTTATGATAATTTATGTTGGGTCTCACGAAAGCACACATAGAGGAATTAAACGGGATAATCACAATCGCATAAACACATCCAACCAGAGAACAATCCGAATTTACTTAGAAAAACTCTTGTGGGAAAAAACCACGGCATAAAGCGATAATGCACTATGAAAAATGAAGTTACAAGAGATAGAATCTTACCCAATAAAACCCTAACAAAAAAAGCCATAGACTTTCTCTTCAAAACCCTCTCAAACCCTTAAGCACATTTAGAGAACCTTAATCCTTTCCCTAATCCCGATTATACCCGAGCTACATACTATCGCAACCGGAATAGCGAACAAATCACGCACTTACGTAGTGCTGCGCGCACCTTCGATGGCATCCATAGCCATCGATGCCCAGTTGATGACATCGAAGAACCTTTGATACCATCAAGTAGCAACCTCCAAAACCATCCAACAATCAACAAGGAGTTTTTTGAATTTTCTCGATGGGATCGAGCATCTGTCGATGGCATCGACAATTGCTTGATGGAATTGAGTGGTCTATTGATAACATTGACAAACTTTATCATAGATAGATTTAAGCCATTAAACAATAATCTCCACCATGTCTTCAATCTTCACACTACATTGCTCCTTTACCATACTCGGATCCTCCATCTCTACTTCATCTCCATCGTAACTCCACAATCATTGCTTCCAGTGCACACTCCGTCTTCACTCTCTCTTTTCTAGACACAGAGAAGTTACACAGAACTTGAACTTCTCTATAGGAACCACCTTCGTAAGCATATCGGCCAGATTTATGCTAGTATGGATCTTTTCAAGAGTCATGCATCATTCCTCAAGCACCCGTCGGATAAAATGATGACAAACATCAATATGTTTAGTATGTAAGTGATTGTTGGAGTGAGTTGTCAAATCAATCAATGAGTTGTCGTCAAATCAATCAAGGAGTTGTCAGTTAAGAGAAAATCAGAAAGATTATATGTGTGATTGTACAACTCATTGATTGATTGTACAATATCTATGTGTAGCCAAGAATAGGGTTGTTAATCTCCCTATATGTTTGTACAATATCTCTATAAAGAAAGTATGAAAGAAATACGATAATAGAAATTCTGACATGGTATCAGAGCAAGTCGATTTCTGGCTTTTGGTTTACGTCTAACTCTTGTTCATAGCCTTCTTCCATCGCCACCTTCACATATGGGAGATACCGAAACCCCGATGAAGTCCGATGACTCCTCCATCCACCATAATACGCTCCTCTCTGAAATATTCACCACAAAAATAGCCGAAGCTCTGTCCAAAGCTCAGGCCCCGACCGTGCTTTCTGAACTTGCGGCTGTCCCGATCGGCATCAAGTTAGATGGTTCCAATCATGCTTTATGGTCCCAAGTTGTCGAGATGTACATCTCCGGCAAAGTCAAGTTAGGCTATATCAATGGCGAGTTACCTCAGCCATCTCCGGCTGATCTGTCCTTCCGCAAATGGCGTACTGACAACGCCATTGTCAAAGGATGGTTGATTAACTCCATGAATCCGGCGTTAATCGGCAATTTCATTCGATTTCCCACGGCCAAAATGGTTTGGGATTCAATTTCTACCACCTATTTTGATGGTGGCGATACCTCTCAAGTCTATGATCTCCGGTGGTGCGTCTCACGTCTCCGCAAAGCGGGTGGCTCTCTGGAAAAATACTACACCAATTTGCAAGGCCTCTGGCGTGAGATTGATTTTCGACGTCCCAATCCGATGGAGTGCCCTACCGATATTGAACGTTATAATAATCTTCTTCAAGAAGATCGGGTCTGTATTCTTGGATGGTCTTGATGACAGGTTGGATAATATTCGCAGCAACGTGTTGCAGATGCACCCGTTTCCCACCGTAGAGCAAGCATATGCTCATGTCCGCAGGGAGGCTCTTCGCCAAGTGGTGATGAACGCTGGCGACCACGAACCACCTCCAGGGACGGTGCTTGCTTCGAAAGGCCTAAAGCTTGGACTGTCTGGATCGACTTCTCAGCATACTGGGAAATCTTCCTCTAAAGCCCGTACCTCATCTGATGGTCTCAAATGCTCTCATTGTGGCAATACGAAGCATACATGTGAAAACTGCTTCCAGTTGCATGGGTACCCTGACTGGTGGCACGAGCTTCAAGCCAGAAAAAAACGAGACAGTCCGGCTGAAGGCGCGGGAAAGGTTGTTGTGGCAGCAACCGAACCTTATCTCTCTCTCATCCCACCCACTACCTTACCTAAATCGGACTTCTTTCTTTCGGATCTAGGTAACATCTGTCATGCCTTGCTTAGTCGTCGTCATGATGTGGACAATAGTGATTGGCTCCTCGACTCTGGGGCCACGGATTATATGACGTTTGATCCCACAGATTTCTCCCATCACTCACCTCCAACGCGCACCAGCATTGCGAATGCTAATGGAGTGACCTCACCTGTCATAGGAGCCGGATCTGTAACCCTATCACCATCTTCATTTACCCAACACTTTGCTTGTTCCCTCTTTATCTCACAAGCTATTATCTGTTAGCCAAGTTACTACAGATCTAAATTGTGTGGTGCTAATGTTTTTCGATTTTTGTCTTATTCAAGATATTCTCACCAAGGAGATAATTGGGCGTGGTACTAAGAGGGGGGATTATACAACATGGAAGATTTCAGTTTGGGTCATGCGCATCACATGTCTTCTACACTTGGTTCTAAGGCTCGACACATTTGGCTGTGGCATCGTCGTTTGGGACATCCGTCGTTTGGGTATTTACGACATTTATTTCCTGATTTATTCTCTAATGTGGAGACTTCTGAATTTCACTGTGATATTTGTATTTTAGTCAAAAGTCATCGTGCTATTTATCCATTAAGTATGAATAAAAGTGATACACCTTTTACTTTAATTCATTCTAATGTATGGGGACCCTCTCCTTTATCTACTATATCTGGTGTACGGTGGTTTGTGATATTTGTTGATGATTGCACCCGGATGATCTAACTATATTTGATGAAACATAAGGATGAAGTGTTTCGTATCTTTCAGTCATTTCATGTTATGGTACAGACCCAGTTTTTCTCTCATATTCGGATTCTCCGCTCTAACAATGGTGGTGAATATGTTAATCACCACTTTCATTCCTATTTTCAACAACATGGACTTATTCACAAGACCTCATGTCCTCAGACTCCTCAGCAAATGGAGTCACTAAACGGAAGAATCAACATATTCTTGAGATTGCCCGAGCTCTCCTTCTAGGTGCTCATGTTCCCACACAACATTGGCCCGATGCTATTACCACTACCGTACATTTAATCAATCGCCTTCATTCCAAAATATTAAATTTTAAGACCCCATTACAATCTCTGTCAACCTTGGTCTCTCTACCTATGACCCTAATGCTCCCTCCTCGCATATTTGGGTGTGTGGCGTATGTGCACCTCCCTAAGAACCAACGCACCAAACTTGACCCATGTGCCCTTCGGTGCCTCTTCGTGGGATATGCTACACATCAAAAAGGCTACCGCTGCTATGATCCTGCTACCAAGCGTACCTATGTGACTACGGATGTCACCTTTCTAGAATCTGAACCGTTCTATCCTTCTTCAGCATCCACTTCTTCTCTTCAGGGGAAGACACTAGATGAAGAGTTGAATTGGTTGACTTTTGACTGACTTGAAGATTGGAATGACACACCAGTGATTGGCGAGGAATCAACAAATACATCTTCAGGGCCTGACATATTCTTTGAATTTAGAGGGCCTTCGGCAACTGAGCTTACATCATCAGGAGAAGAACCCGAATCCCCCCATCTCTCAATGCCTGCAAACCCATCTCCTGAGAATATTCCTGAGGTAAGCAATTTCACTACACCCTCATTTATTAATAACATAGATACGTCTGTTGGGTATACCTTACCTTTCAGGCATAACCGTGGCAAGCCACCAAACAGATACTCTCCAGACATTGAAGAAAGAAGGTCGAGGTATCTAATTGCCAATTATGTTTCCACCGAAAAGCTATCTGAACCTCTCAAGACATTCTCACACGAGCTATCCGCATGTCATATTCCCACTACAGTTCAGGAAGCTTTAGCTGATCCCAAGTGGACACAGGCAATAGAGGAAGAAATGGGAGCACTACTAAAGAATCAAACATGGACCTTGGTTCCATTGCCCAAAGGAAAAAAAAAAAAACAGTCGGGTGCAAATGGGTCTTCTCTGTTAAACACAAAGCAGATCGATCTATAAAATGATACAAGGCAAGGCTAGTCGAAAAGAGATACACTCAAACATATGGTATAGATTATCAAGAAACTTTTTCGCCGTAACCAAGTTAAATATAGTCAGGGTTCTGTTATCTCTCGCAACTAAATTGGACTGGCCATTGCACCAGTTTGATGTAAAGAACGCATTTCTCCATGATGATCTTGAAGAGGAAGTTTACATGGATACTCTTCCAGGCTACACAGCATCTTCAAAAGCTAAAGTTGTGTGCAAATTGCAGCGAGCACTATATGGATTAAAACAATCTCCTCGAGCATGGTTTGGGAGGTTCAGTCTGGCAATGAAGAAATATAGCTTCCACCAAAGTAATTCAGATCGTACATTATTTCTAAAGCACCAACGGGGCAAGGTAACAGCTTTAATTGTATATGTTGATGATATGATCATCACAAGGGATGATAAGGAGGAAATCACTAAGCTTCAAAAATAATTGGCAGCCAAGTTCGAGATGAAAAATCTAGGAGGACTCAAATATTTCCTGGGAATAGAGGTTACTAGATTAAGGCAAGGTATATTTCTTTCTCAGTGAAAATATATATTAGACTTACTATGTGAGGTTGGAATGTTGGATTGTAAGCCAGCAGACACTCTAATCATTCAGAACCACAAGCTCGGAGAATATCCAAGCCAAATGCCAACGGACAAAGGAAGGTACCGGAGATTAGTTGGTAAACTTATTTACCTCTCCCATACTCTTCCAGATATTGCCTACATAGTGAGTGTAGTAAGTCAATTCATGCATCAACCTAGTAAGGATCATATGAAGGCGGTGATCCGGATTTTATGATACTTAAAATCCTCTCTGGGAAAAGGGCTTATGTTTTCGAAAAATAACCATCTCAAAGTTAATGGTTATACAGACGCAAATTGGGTAGGAAATACCACAGACAGAAGATCCACCTCAGGATACTTCATGTTTGTTGGAGGGAATCTTGTTACATGGAGAAGTAAGAAGCAAAAAGTGGTGGCATTATCAAGTGCTAAAGCAGAGTTCTGTGGAATGGCTAAAAGACTTTGTGAACTCCGTGGCTCAAAAGACTTCTAACTGAAATTGGGTTTCCTCCTACATCCAAGATGGACCTCTTTTATGATAACAAGACAGCTATCGTCATTGCTCACGATCGATCCAGCAAGATTGTACCAAACACGTGGAGGTTGAAAGACACTATCAAAGAGAATCTCGAAACTAAAATAATTCGATTTTCATTCGTGAAGTCCGAAGACCAACTGGCGGATATTCTTACAAAGGCCGTATCAAGCAAGGATTTCTACAACTCACTTAACAAGTTGCGCATTGAAGATTTGGATGCTTTCACTTGAGGGGGAGTGTTGGCGTGAGTTGTTAAATCAATCAATGAGTTATTGTCAAATCAATCAATGAGTTGTCAATTAAGAGAAAATCAGAAAGATTATATGTGTGATTGTACAACTCATTGATTGATTGTACAATATATATGTATAGCCAAGAATAGGGTTGCTAATCTCCCTATATATTTGTATAATATCTCTATAAATAAAGTATGAAAGAAATACGATAATAGAAATTCTGACAAAACAAAATTCTTCATCAAATTAATCACGATTTCGCTATCACAATTAACTGGCACGGCCTCCTGCTGAAGTCCCAACTGATTTATCATTCCCCTTAACCAAACCGCTTCCGTGAATGCTTCCGTTAGTGTTATATACTCAACTTTGATTGTGGAAAGAGCCACCACAGACTGAAGCTTTGACATCCAACTGATTGCTCCATCCGCTAACAAAAACGAATAACCTGAATTCAATCTTCTATTATCGACACTGCCCCTATAATATGAATCCACATAGCCTACCAACTTGCCCTTTGATTTTTCGAATGTCAAGACTTGGTCATGCGTACCTTGAATGTATCGAAGTAGCCATTTTACTACCTTCCAGTGTTGTTTGTCGGGATTAGATATGTATCTGTTAATGACGCAGAGAAGGACGTGAGGTTGAGCACCATCTCCCTCAAGGGGATAACTGTTCCGAATCCACGGAACTTCTCTGGACTCCTCACAGAGGCTTCTCGAATCCACGAGGAAAAGAACAAGAAAAATAGAAAATAAATTCTATAAAATTCAAAATTGATTGATGAATGAAATAAATAAGTCTACAACCCTTTAAACAGGGATACTAAGCCATGGAAGAAATTTTGGAATCAAAATACAACTAAAACTCTTAGAAATCGTGACTTACTATAAATAGTAAACTTACTATTTATAAACGGTTGTGATGTCTACTAGTGCGCAAGGTTTTCGGCCAAAAATAGTAAGTGTCCTATTTGGCTTCACCATGCTGTTCTCCTAATTATTCTAAGCACTTTTCATGTTGGGCACAACTCCTAAAGCCCAACGGATCGATAAAGAGTTATAATCAAACTAAAACTTACTATTTATAGTAAAAACATAATTAAAACAGGGAAACGACTGTCGATTTGATAGTATTTCGCAAATCCGGCTTGCACAACTGGGCATAGCTGAGTTGGGTGGATAAAGTTGCTCTTCCTACCCCAAAATCATATATTTTACATCCGATAACTCATTCCGGTTTGCGAGATACGTCCGTTTTAAGTTCAGACGGTCCAGATCATCTCCGTCTCCGATCAGGCCTTTTTTAGTCCATCTTGGCCATGAAATTATCCGCGACCCACTCTACATCAGCAAACAACACCTAGTACATGTGAAATATCTGGTCTAGTACAGACCATGACATACATTAAGTTGCTAACCGCGCTCGAATAAGTCACATGAGATATAATCTACTTTCCTTTATTTGTTTTAGGACATTGTTAAGAAGAAAGCCTAAAATGAATAGCGGTGGGAATGTTGATTGGTTTTGCCTTGTCCATCCCATACTTCACCAATTCCTTCTCAAGATATTCTGCCTGAGATAATCATAACCTGCTCCTTTTCCTGTCTCTGTGTATGTCAATGCCGAGAACCCTCTTCGTAGGCCGCAGATCTTTCATCTCGAAAGTCACTGATAGTTGAGTCTTCAGTATGTCGATCTTAGACATGTTATGACTGGCAATGAACATGTCATCAACATACAATACTACAATAACGAACTTCCCATTACTCAGTGTCTTCAAATAAACATAATGATCATACTCACTCCTGGTAAACCTCTGACTCATCATGAAATAACCAAACATCTTGTATCACTGCCTAGGTGACTGTTGCAGGCCATACAACGACCTCTTCAGCTTGCAAACCTTTGTCTTCAACCCTTGTATTTCGAAACATTTTATTTACTTCATGTAAATCTAATCTTCCAATTCTCCATGTAAGAAAGTAGTCTTCATATACATTTTTATTTTTTAATTTATTCTACTTTGAATTTTTTTTGTACCGTTGTTTTCAACACATTGGTCATCCTTTGGACAAAAAATGGTGGTTTGAGTGCACTAGAGTGTCTCTCAAATTTAATAAAAGTAAAACTTTCCTTTCGAGGGGAAGGCTCACATGGTACCGTGATGGCATGGGCTGTTGTGAGGCTCACATATGTGCAGGGCTCACATGGTATGTGCATGACATTTAACCTATCCAAAATGTGTAAGATAATTCACCTATACAAAAAAGAAAAGAAAGGGGGGGTAGTCTAATCATTAGATTGGCCTACAATAGAATTGATGCAGGGATGAACGTGATGAGGTTGATCACTGTCTTCCTCAAGGACAACGACTCCGAAACCACGGAACTTATCTGGACTCCTCACAGAGACTTCTCAAATCTACGAGGAAAGAAAGCGAGAAGACTAGAAATAAATTTTGATAAATTCGTAATTTGATAAACGAATGAAATAAATGAGTTCGCAACCCTTTAAATATGGATACGATGTCTACTAGTGCACAAGGTTTTTAGCCAAAAATAGTAAGTGTCCTATTTGGCTTCACCAAGCTGTTCTCCTAATTATTCTAAGCTCTTTTCACGTTGGGTGCAACTCCTAAAGCCCAGCGGATGAAGAGTTATAATCAAACTAAAACTTACTATTTATAGTAAAAATGGAATTAAAATAGGGAAACGACCATCGATCCGGGGGTATTTCACAAATCTGGCTTGTGCAGCCTAGCATAGCGGAGTTGGGTGGCTAAAGTAGCTCGTTCTACCTCAAAATCATATAGCTTACACCCGACAACTCATTCCGAATTACGAGATACGCCCGATTTAAGGTCTGACTATCTGGATCACTTCTGTCGTCGACCAGGCCTTTTTTGATCCATCTTAGCCATGAAACTATCTGCAACCCACTCTACATCAGTCTCCTCCACTTCAAAAGAACTCATCCTCGAATTCTCGTCCTGCTGTGGTTCATGTTACTCGGTCAGGTCTGCGACGTTGAAAGTCCGTGAGATCACCATGTCATCTGGAAGATCAACAACATAAGCATTTTCATTGATCTTTCGGATGATTAGTACCGGTCCAATCTTCTTATTCTTCAATTTGTTGTACGTCCCGGTCGAAAATCTCTCTTTGCACAGATGAACCATAACATAATCGCCCACCTTGAACACCTTTTGTCGCCCATGCTTGTCAACTTGTTCCTTATATTCTCGTTCGAGGCATGTAGCTTGGTCTACACCTCTGCATGGATGCCCATAATCCTATCTGTCATATGTTCTGCTGCAATGCTCATGCCTGGGAGCTTGGGCAGAGGAACCAAGTTAAGTGTGTGACAAGGCACTCGTCCGTAAATAATTTGGAAGGTCAGCCAAAAGTGGCTAATGAACTTCGTATCACGATCAGAAGTAATGGTCTTAGGGACCCCGTGTAGCCGTACGACCTCCTTGAAGAATAGATTCACCACGTGTGTTGCATCGAGGGTCTTCTTGCATGGGATAAAGTGCGTCATTTTGGAGAAACGATCTAGCACTACGAACACAGAATCCATGCCGCGTTGTGTTCGTGGGAGACCAAGCACAAAGTCCATAGATAAATCCTCTTAAGGACCGTCAGGCACAGGTAATGGAGTATAGAGGCCTGTATTCTGAGATAGCTCCTTGGAGGTCTGACAAACATGACAACGTTGTACGACTTTTCCCACATCACGTACCAATTGCGGCCAGTCATACCGTTCTTCCACAAGAGCTCGCGTCTTGTCTTGCCCAAGGAGTCCGCCAAGGCCACCTCCTTGTAGCTCCTAAATAATCTGCTCCCTCAGAGAATTCTAGGGGGATGCACAATCGATTCCCTTTGAAGAGGATATGAAAGTCATTGAGATGACCTTCTTAGCACTTCATCCAAGAATCTTTAAAGTCCTTATCCCCCGCATACAGCTCCTTAAAACAGTCAAAGCTGACCACCTCATTGCCCATCGTCACAAGTAGTAATGCACGAGGGCTAAGTGCATCAGCTACCTTTTTCTATTGCCCTGACTTGTGTTTCAGAACGAACGTGAATTGCTGTAAAAATGCAACACATCTAGCATTCACGCGATTTCACGTTAGTCTGACTATTAATAAACTTTGATGATTGATGGTCAGTGTACAGAACAAACTCTCTTTGAATCAGATAATACTGCTAATGTCGCAGCGCCTGAACAACTGCGTACAACTCAAGCTCATATGTAGATCATTTCTTTTGTGCTTCATTGAGCTTCTCGTTGTGGAAGGCTATTGGTCTACCTTCCTGTGATAATACTCCTCCAATTCCGACATATTAAGCGTCATACTCAACCTCAAACAGCTTGTCAAAATTAGAAAGCACCAAGACTGGTTTTGTGGATAAACGATGCTTGATCTGATGAAAGCTCTTGTCAGCTTCATCGGTCCACTGAAACAGTCCCTTTTTCATGCAATCTGTAATAGGCGCTACTATTATGCTAAAATTTCGCACAAATCGACGATAGAAGGTCGCCAACCTGTGAAAACTCTTCACCTCATGAATGTTTGTTGGGATTGGTCATTCCCTAATGGCTCACACATTTTCATCGTCCACACGGATGCTCGTGAACGTTACGACAAATCGTAGGAACAACAAGTTGTCAGTTAAAAAAACTACACTTTTTCGAATTGAGGTATAACTTGTTAATTTGTAGGACCCGCAGCACCTGCCTGAGATGTTTCCTGTGCTCCGTCTCATCCTGGCTATATATCAGTATGTCATCAAAATATACTACCACAAATCGACCAGTGAACAATTTTAGAACTTGATTCATCAAACGTATAAAAGTACTTGGTGCGTTCGATAGGCCGAAGGGCATGACCAGCAACTTGTACAACCCTTCCTTGGTCTTGAATGTTGTTTTTCACTCATCAGCGGGTCGGATACGAATCTAATGGTACCCACTCCTTAGGTTTAGTTTAAAGAACACCTTGACCCCTTCTAGCATATCGAGCATGTCATCCAACAGTGGTATTGTGAACCGATATTTGATGATAATTTTATTGATTACCCGGCTGTCGACACGCATGCGCCAGCTTCTATATTTTTTTGGTGTTAATAAAGCTGGTACGACACATGGGCTCATACTCTCTCTCAAGAAACCCTTACGGATCAATTCATCCACTTACCCCTGAAGTATCTTACACTCCTTCGGACTCATCCGATAATGAGGGCAGTTAGGCAGGCTAGCCCCGAGGACGAGGTCTAAATAATGTTGGATGACCTTCATGGGGGGCAATCCATCAGGTAAATTTTCAGGCCAGACTTCTTTGAATTTGTTTAACAATAGTCTTAAACTTGGACGAATGTTCGAGCGTTCCGATTCCTCGCCCTTCACCACTACGGCGTATACATCACCGGTTTCCTTGGATTCCTCTATGAAATCTCGAATGGTCAAGAGAGAACTCCCCTCCACTTTAGAGGCTTCAGGGTGGTTCTCTGGTGCCATAGGGGAAAGGATTATTTTTCAATTATCTTTGATGAATATGTAAACATTATCTCATCCTCGATGGGTCGCATCATGGTCTGACTGTTAGAGTCGACCGAGTAACATATGGCATGCTTCCATGTCGACCACATCACAAAGTATTTGATCTTTATCATTTTTAGCATTTGAAACCGAGATAGTGTATTGTTCGATTACCTTGGTCTCGTTTACCTTTTTTATCCAGCCAATTAAGTATAGGGAAGGACATTTTATCGTTGGTAGCTGCAACTTATCCACCATCACTCTTAAGACGATGTTTTCGCTATTACCACTGTCTATGATCACATCACAGACCTTTCCGTTGATAGTGCACTGCGTACAGAATATATTGTGTCATTGTGGATGTAATTCCTTCCGTGGGGTATATAGTAATCGCCTCACAACTAGAGATTCACCACTATCCTAGCCCGTCAATTGATCGCCATCTGCTATTTTCTCAATGGCTTGTTCATGTTCATCAAAGTCAGGGTCTTCTTCTGCGGCCTCACATTCAGTGCCCACTTCGTTTATGGTCAAGTGTGCTGCGGGACGTTAATGACAGGTGTTTGATAAGTGGCTCGGTTGACCACAGCGGTAACAATTATTCGACTTGGCCGAACGTAAGGATTTGGAATTTCTACTCGAGCCCACTATTGTGGGTGCTACACGTTGAGGCCTAGATGAGTCATTCCCCGTATCGCGGTTTGCGGTTGTAGGAGATTGAAGACGTTCTCCTACTGGTTTTTTTCCTCGTGTCAGCAGTGGATCCTACCCAGGACCCATTATGAGGGGTCAAGTTGAAGGATAAGGCCGATTCAAAACTCTTGCAAGCTACGTTTCTGTCTTACCTGCCAACTGAACTGCTTCATTAACGGTCCCGACTGGGTGCATCTGAACTCGATCCTGAATTGTCGATCATAACCCTCCTATAAATTATACCACCTTCTGTGACTCGGATTCTGACAGATCGTTTCGTGTTGCCAAGCGCTGGAATTCTTCACTGTAATTTGTGAAGGTTCGATTTCCTTATCAGTAATTCTGGTATTACTGAAATAATATCTGCTCATAATCACTGGGGAGAAATCGTGATCGAAGAAGACGTCTCATCTGTGGTCATGATGAAAAGGGCGTGTTATTCTGGCGAGCTCGTGAGAGTTGTAATTGCTCTCACCATGCGGAAGCACTAGATTTTAATTTAAACGCTACCAATTTTACCTTTTTATGATATGACACATGTAATCAAAATATCTCTCTACTTCGGCTAGCCAATCGAGGAAATCTTTTATGCGTAATAAACCATTAAAACTAGGAAGTTCGGCCTTACCTCGATATTCTCTTTCAACACGATCTAGATGATCACCTCCATGGATTGATTGTCGGGCGAAGCTCCTTAGAACTTAAATCATCTGGTGTAGTCATACAGTTTACCACTGATAATACTTTACAGAAATCAGGGTTCTGCCGTACAGCAACCACGGGTGGTGGAGCAACCATAGACGGTGGAGCATCGCTTAGGGCTTAGGGTGGAAGTAGAGCATCCGCAAGACGGTCGAGGGTTGCCTGCGGCTCTTGCATGGTCAACTCTTCCAGTGGAAAGCTTTCATTCTTCCTGCAAGATAACAAATCTCTGGATCATCGTCCACAAAATTTTGGCTCATACCTTCGTTGTTTGCCATCGGCCCGAGAGGAATCCTTGCTTTGATACCAATTGACACAAGGATGAACGTGATGAGGTTGATCACCGCCTTTCTCAAGGACAATCATCTAATCTACTTCGAACTTCAGACTTCACAGAGACTTCTTGAACTAATACAGGAAAGAAAGCAAGCAAGAATAGAAATAAATTCTAATAAACTTGTAATTTGATATACTTAATGAAATAAATGAGTTCACAACTCTTAAATATTGATACCAAATAGCGAGAGAAATCGTATAAATCATAACCAAACTCCTAGACCGCAACTTACTAAAAAGTAAAGAACTTACCATTTTATAAACTAATGTGATGTCTACTAAACACATAAGTGTTTTCGGTCAAAGATGGGCTGACCTGTCTTTCTTCGCACTAGTGTCTAGCGGACGAACGCTAGCCGGAAGGATGATCTTAGTGGGCCCCACCCATCCCGATGGACGATAGGGACCGTCCACTCACTTCGGGGGTGGCCACGACCCCTGCTATGTTGAGCTTTTGACCCCATGCACACGTACACACGTGGATTGCCGAAAAATGTAGGATGAACGACGAGGTGATTTGATATAGTGGACCGCACCAAAACTCGTCTAAAACCACTCCTTTCCGATTGAAATTTCGTCAGGAATCCAATGAACGAGGTCGATTTCACCGAAAACATCACTATGGGGCCCACCGAACACGTCAGCGCAGAAAAGAAGGCAGATTACGCACGTCCAATTTTCCAGGGCGTTGCGGGGAGTTGTGAGCCACTGTTTGTGTTCGGATCTCCGATCTGAATCGTCCAAAAGATCGGGCAGGGGGTCTTTACCCTAGTCAGGGAGACAAAAAGTGATTCTTGGACGTCTTTTGTCCGAAACAGGCTTCCAAACACAAGTGAGTTGCGTTTATACAGCTGCGAAAGCCTTACGCACGGTGCTGCGTAAGAGAACACTGACCTTCTCAACTCTCCACCGCCCCTAGTAGTCTATAAAAGGGAGAGAGGAAGAGAGAAAAATTCATCTTTGGAACGTGAGCAGCCACAGAGGCGTGGACGGGGGAATCAGACGTGAGATGTGAAGAGAGAGAGCTGTGGAGCGGGCCGGCCACAAAGAGTTCTTCTTTCTTCTTCCTCTTTAGTTTTCTCCTTTGATATTTTTAAGAGAATTTAGTCAATCATGATAATGATAGGCTAAACCTCTTAGCTAGGGCTAAGAGGTGAAGCTTGTAGTGTAATGGGATGTTTTTCTATTCTTTGATTCATGTTTATTGAACTCTCTTGGATTTTAGTTTGATTATGAAGGAATATTTTTAGTATTTAATGGTTTGTTGTGACTCAAATTACAATGAATCTGCGATTGCTTTAAATATCTTTTTTTCCTGAATTGAGATTGTAAAATTAGGCAGTCCCGTTGTTCACCATCGTCCCATGGGCATGGTAGGGTGATAGAATCCTTCCTAACTTTCACAATTCTCTTATGATTGGCTGTGAGATTGGTAAATTGCTGTTGTTTGTCATCGTCTCCTGGGCATGGTTAGGTGACGAAATCACTTCCAAATCTTCACCACTCTTATCTATTAATGATTAGACCCATGAGAAGTTCAGAGATCTGACAAATCTCTTCTTACCAACTGGATAAGATAGGAGTCCGATTCCAGTTGTGTCCTTAAATCATGTAAGGTAATTTCTCAATTGCTACAAGTGGATCCTTGGAAACCCTAGCTTCCCACCTCTAAATTTTATAAGTTTTAGTTTAAGATTTCACCATTATTCTCTTAATTTTCCTGGTTTAGATTACGTCTTCTTCTAGTTCTAGTTCTAGTTACTTTCAGATTATGTACAAGGTTCAGTCCCTGTGGATTTGACCTCAGTCTTACCGAGATTATTACCACATCGCAACCCTATACTTGGGGTGGTGAATAGCAGGCGAGATGTCTCACGCAAGTGGGCAGGGCAACGCTTGTACAACACGTCTTAAGTAGCATTCCGGTGCACTCGCTGGCGGCCTCGCACATCCCATCCGCGATTTTAAGGGCCTTGAAAAGCCAGTTTGCCAATTTCTTTTGGGGATGGGCTGAAGGTAAGAGGAAACTCCACTGGAGAAGCTGGAAAGAGATAGCGTCGTTGAAATCTGAAGGGGGCCGGGGAATCAGGAAACTGGCTGAAGTCATGCAGGCCCTCTGCCTTAAATGGCCTGGGGAGTGAAGTTCAAGAAAGTCCGGAGTCTTTGGGGCTCTTTCATGAGAGTCAAGTATAACCAGGAGTTGGCTGTTGTTGGGCAGGTGCAGCTGACGGCGGCAGCTTCCCCCTTGTGGAAGAAAATCTGTGTTTTATTCCCTCTGATGGAGGCTAAGATGCAATGGTAGATAGGGAGGGGAAATTGTAACCTTTGGCGGAACAACTAGTCAGGTTTGGGTCCCCTAGAATGTAGGGCGACGAGGCCTATTCCTGCGGGTCTGAGGACACCGGAAATAAGGGACTTCTTGGGTCGGGCTAGACCCCTTCCTCTGTCAGTTGTTTATAGTTTCCTCCCATAAGAGGCAATTGACTTCATATTCCAAGGGGACTTCTGCATCTCTAAAGGTCTGAACTCGCCGTTCTGGCCTCCAGATCCCTCGGGATTGTTCTCAGTTAAATCTGCCTGGGATTCGTGCAGAGTGCCTAGGCCACGCGTCAACTGAGGTAAAAAAGTGTGGCACCCTCAACTGCCTCCGAAGGTTTCAATGTTAGTCTAGAAAACTCTCGAGGGTACAGTCCCGGTGGATATTGTTGTCCAATCTAGAGGCATCCATCTGGCCTCTAGGTGCGTTTGCTGTGACTGGGACTTGGGCCAGGGGCCTGCAGGAGAGTCCATAAGCCACCTCTTCCTCCTCAATGCCCAAGCGGAAGCCATTTGGTCCCACTTTGCTGGTATCTTTGGTAGGACGTTAGTGGGGGCCCATTCGGTCGAGGGCAGATTGACCCAGTGGTGGCGTGGCCCTTCCCCAGGGGGCTGGGCAAGGTCCTTGTATAGGCTAATCTCGTGTGTTATACTCTAGGAGATCTGGAAGGGCGGGAATGAAGCCAAGTTTGAGGGGAGGCACCCGCCAATCCAGGTCTAGATTTCTTGGGTTAGAGGGTGGATCCAAGTGATCATGAATGGTTGGATTCCTCCTCGGTAGGGCTGAATGTTGGGCGGGTTCAACCCGACTAACCCGTGACCGACCCGACATTGGGTTAGGCTCGCGCAGATATATCGGGTCTGATCTCAAGCTTGGGCTATACAAACACCAACCTAATAATACTTGGGTTGGGCTCGGGTCGAGGTCTCGGGTTGCCCGACCCGACTCAAACCATTAGTTACTTATAAATTATAATTGAGTGTGGATTGTTTGTGTCGAAGGCACACTAGTGATGTCGGGTTTCATTTGTCCACGTCATTTCCAAGGACTCAAGCTAACAATATATACCGGATTTCTCTCTCCCAAATAGATTGCATGCTATACTACGTGACTTTTAAAAGAGTAGTTGCCCTGTACTTTAGCTTGTTTTTTAAAAGAAAAAAATAAAGTTCTTTACAATGAATAATCACATATATGATTACTAAAGTCATGGATATAAAAAATAAGTCTTATATTGAAATATAATAAACTAATGTAGTAACGAAAATATTAGCACGTATACACCCGACCAACCCGATCGAGCCCGCTTGGGTTGAGAATTCCCAACCCGAGATTGGCTTGGGTTCGGTTAGGGTTGAGGTATAGGAACCTTGGGTTGGGTTAAGGTTGAGCACTAACCCAACCCAACCCGCCCGACTTTCAACCCTACTCCTCGGTCCCAATTTACGGCCAACAGTTGGGCCCTATCGGCAATGAGGATTGCAGCCCAAATCCCTCCCTGGTAGAAGGATCCAAGTGGTTAAGTGGCATAAGCCTCCCTCGGGCTGGGTTAAATTGAACGTGGACGGGTCGGCTAGGGGCAACCCAGGCAAGGCAGGAGGTGGGGGTATTTGCAGAGGAGACAATGGGGAATTCATGTTTGGTTTCTACGCGGGTAATGGGGTGACTTCTAATACAAGGCCGGAAATCAAGGCGGTCCATTGTGGGCTATACCTTCACTTCAGTAGGGGTTTGGTCAACATCATTCTTGAATCGGATTCCCAGCTAGTGGTCAATTTCCTTTCGGGATTGACAGGGCCGGGTTGAAAATGGAAGTATTGGCTGGCCAGGATCAACGGCCTTCTGCTGAATGGGCATGCAAAGTTTCAGCACATCCCCAGCAAAGGGAATGGACCGGCTGACGGGATGGCCAAAGTGGGCAGCGATTGTCAATATTCAGCCCTGATCCACGTCATCGCCGATCTTCCTAGAGAAGTCAGGGTTCAGATTTTCCTTGACAGGGTATGTCTGGGCGCAGTCAGAAAATAGATGTTTGAGGCCTAGCTTCCTTTCTCTGCTCCAGTGGGGTTTTCTTTTTTCTGCTTCATTTCTTATGATAGGTTTTGTCCAGGTCATTTTCCTCCTGGGGAACCCAGAAATGTAAATCAAAGAAGTAAAGTTTTTGTGATATGCAATGAAAAGTTTCCTTTTTAAAATAATAATAAAAGAAAAAAAATCTCATCCAACCTGTTTTTTTTTTTTTTTAATCCACTTGGAGAGAATTCACTTGATTTTTGAGATAGGTTATTTTCATGGAGCCAATCTTTTGGATGCGGTGTTTTACCCATGATATTTGGGTCTTTCTCATTTTTGAGCTCATGCCTTAAAATAAGCTGGCAAAATGGATGTACCATATCGATAAAACTCCATTGCGGAACGTAGACAATCCAATACACCATTATAAACAGTCCGTTAAGCTGAGAACAGATTTCAAGAGCTACAAGGATAAAATAAGATCGATTATGATGAATGATGAAATCCATCATCGATCTACCTCTTCTTTTTCTTTTTTTTTTTTGCCATTTCAAACCTATGGATCGGATGGTTGCCCTGACAGATGCGATTCCTTAAAATCATAAGCAACATGATGGGAACAATCAAATGGGTGGGTCCAATTGCTGGTTAGACCTATTTTTATAAAAATGATCTTGGCTGTCTATATTAGAGGCCATTGATCAGCTGGTTAAGATCAATAAATAATGTGGTATTTGCATGGTATATCCCATGAAAAGTGCATTAGACCAAACGGACAGTTCAGATTAATCGATTGGAATGTTTAAGTGTCCCAATGCAATAAGGACCAATGTAACTTATGGTGGTCCCAGAGCACCGGAGAATCCCCCAAAATTAATAAATGAAAAGCTTTCGTTTCAGGGAAGGCTGATAAGGTAACTTATTGGCACCGAACTGTCGTGGGGCCCACATGGTACGTGCATGACATATAACCCATCCAAAATGTGTACGTACCCTAACATGATATTCATCTATATATACATGAAAAAAAATAAAAAATAGGCCAGTCCAAATAAAATAAAATAAAAAATAGGCCAGTTCAATTATTAGGTCGGCCCCACCGTAAGAAAACTTGTAAAACCGACTAAAATCCCCAGGATCAAGCCGTGGGGTCCACATGGTATGTGTATTGCATCTAACCCATCCAAAAGCTGAGCCCTACCATGATGAAGGGACAACCTAAACATCATGTTAATCTAAGAATCAGGTGAGACGAGGCGAGCCTGTTTGGGAGTGTGGATTTGGAACCCCCAAGATTGGAAACCCCCTAGATTGGCAATCCTTGTGTTTGGCACTGTGGAGTGTGAATCAGCTTTAATTCAAAAATACCCATGCGTATATATTTACAGGGGTTTAAATTTAATTATTAAATCAACTTTAATATCCTTAATTAGTGAGATATATAATTTTTGACACTACGGTTGTGATAAGCCCGCTGAAATAAATGCTTTGCCTGAAAATGATGAAATTCCAAGTCTTGGATGGACCGCAAGCACAAGATCATGTCTGAGTGACTAACTAATGATTTTAAATTGTTGATTAATATGGACAATGTTTGGACGGTGCTGGACAATGTTTGGACAGTGCTGATTTACATGGACAATGTTTGGATGGTGCTGATCATCATTAGTGGGCCATGTGCACAATAGAATGATAGTGTACAGTGACACATGTTACACCTGCAACTATTGAAATGATTTTACGTGTTATCCAAGCTCTCACCGTGATTGCAAACCTCTTCGAAGAGGGGATTAGAAACCCCCTGGATTTGAAACCCCTGGTTAACTTATGCTGCCAAACAACCAAGGGGATCTGAAACCCCCTCCAATCCCCTCCAATCCACGGTGCCAAACGACCCCTTAGGATTTGGATGGATTTTAGGTGATCTTTCACTGTTCTCAGTGATGTGGCCCACCTGATGGTCGGATCTGTCTGATTTTTGGGATGCTTAACCATTATCCTTCGCCTATTTGTTTTCCATGAAAACATCATATATGGATTCGGAAGATCTGACCATTATTCGAAATCAAATCATTATATATATATATAGAAGAAGAAGAAGAAGAATAGAAGATGTACCTAGCTGAAGTCTGTCTTTAGAGGCTTTCAGAAGCAACTCGGTTTCTGTAGAACAGAAATGTACTGAGAAATTAGATAAAACTCAAAACTATGTTTGCGTTTGTTGTACCAAATATCATGATATTTCATGATTATGCAGAATGTGATGAAATTTTACAATATTTGGTGCAGCCAACAGACATTAAAAAAGAAAAAACAGCCAGAATAAAAAATTAAAAAAATAAAAATAAAAAAAGAGAAGAAGAAGAAGAAAACAAAATACGGCTTACAAGATTAAGTCTGATGATGCAAACCGGCAGTAACCCCTTTTTAGTGCTGCTGATGGCTTTTATGCGTGGGACGATGGTGCCGGGAAATTTCTTTGCTGAGCATACACAGGTCATGTGAGTGTCCTTTGGATTATAGGAGTGACTCTGTGGTTGGGATTGACTCTGTGGTTGGGATTCTTGCGGTCATGTGAGTGTCCTTTGGATTATTGGATTATTGGAGTGACTCTGTGGTTGGGATTCATTGAATTCCTGTTTGGTCAGTCGCAGTCGGTACTGTTGTGCTGGAGAGTGGGTCGCGGACACTTCCAATGCAAAGATGGAATAAAAGTCGGTTAGGAGGCGGACGTGAAAATGACCAGTACTGTCAGAACTTTAAAACAGTTAGAATGTGTTTTTGGACATATATATATATATATATATATATATATATATATATATATATATATATATATATATATATATATATATATACACACACACACACACACACACACTTTTGGAATAGGGTGAGCTACTTTAACCCTAGAAATAGTATATTCCTAAACCCTGGACATACTATACAATTTTGGGCCAGGATAAGCTCATCATTTAGAAGGGTGTAATTTCATTTTTATCATCGTTCAATTTATTTTAAATTTTATTCCCCTTGGGTTTGAAGAAACTTTGTGAGACCAAAGAGCTTTATGAATTCGGAGTAGTTATTCCACGAGGAAGACGGTGATAGACCTCATCATGTCCATCCCTGCATCATGTTGGTGGATAGGTTTGTTTTCTATTTTGTAGGCATGCCAAAATCAATACCTTTTTAGTATATATCTCTTTACGACAGTTTCACTTTTGCCAGCTTTGTTGCCCTTGATAACCTTTTATATCTTAAATAGCTCAATCGCAATTTGTACATCGACCATAACACATTGTCAATCATCCACTAACACATAGAACTAGATTTATGCCAACTATAATCCCTCAAAAATTGTTCTAAATCTTCGAAGATCTTTCTATCAACTTCCTATTCCTCATGCAACGCCATATGTCGCCTTCTTATTGGCTTTCTCATAATAACCTGAAATAGAGTACAACATGTACATTGCCACTTTGCCACTCTACTCCGATCATACCGTCCCAAGTTATACACCTCCGGACACAGCGTGCGCTGGTGGTACCAACCAAATGTGCAGCCTACTGATTTGTCATAGAATCCAACCCATCCATCAAACAGCTTCATCTAAGAAAACCCCAACTGCAAAAATCAGCTTGATCCAAAACCCAGGACAACCTAGCACATGGCACATTTTGGGACAGAAGACCCACCAATAATTAGAGTGGGTAGCTCTACGTATTGTACATATAGAATCCAGTCCGTTCAGACCCTTTGTCCAGGCAAGACTAAAACCCAGGCTGTTTTGCGATTTATATGTGACCCTGTTAAATTCAAAGGTGGGTGTTCTCTCCTAACTGACCAAGTAATTTACCTTGCCTAATCACCTATTTAAATTCAAGGGTGGATCTTAATTAACAAACTAAACTGACCAAGTATCCTTTAAGACTAAGAACCGATGGTTTAGAGTTATTATAATCAAATCTCATTTCTGCTAGTTGCGAATAGGTCGCACTATGAACTTAGCTAATCTAAACCATAATAATTGTACACAAGAAATCTTACTACCTAATTCATTCCAGAAATACTTTGATTATCCGAATAAGCTCTAGACCGCTCGTTAGTGGGCCACTAAACCTAAGACTATAAAAAGACGTTCTTCCTAGTGGGCTTAACGTCCATCGCGAGACATCAAGTCGAGGTCGCGTCTCGAATCGCTCAACTTAGAGTCGTAAGGTGAGTGCTTGGGTTGTGCGAATACATTAGATGAAAATATGGAACTTAAGTGAAACTAGCCACTTTGTTATTTTATGAAGTTATAACTTTCAGGGTACCGATTAAAGACATTTCTCCACACATATTCGTATAGTCGCGGCACCGATCGACCATCGATGACCGTCAACAGACTTCTTATCATACTTATCAATCGACTCATCCAAATGATGAGCCGATTATATCCATATGTAAATTATTATTAGGGTTAACTATCCTATAGTGATATTAAATGTACACCCCATAGTGGGTCTTAGAGGTTAAAAACACTCTCCCATAGGGCTAGTATAATTAAAACCTAGCCCTTAGGGCTATTTTCATAACTTATGGAACTAAATAAGGCCTTTATTTGGGCACCCTATCTCTCCATATGAATTTTTTTTCAAAAATGAGAGAAAAAAAAGAGAGAGAGGATGGAGATCTTGGAGCGTTCTTTATGGATTCTCCTCGATCAAGCTCTAGCTTCGACGTTCTCCTCCATCAAATCAATTCCACTCACGATCGAGAGATAAGAAACAAACGCTACATTCCAACCTAGGCTTTTCTAGGTTGAATTGCATGAATCTCACTTAGTTGCTTTGAAATTGGTGTAGAAATTATTTTTTTCCAAATCCCTAACCTTAGGAGCTCAAAATCGGAGCTTCATTCTTAAAGGTGCGGATCATTATCCCTAGGTTTCCTTTTATCGACCCCTGAGGGACCAGTTAATGATCACTTGTGATGAATGCTTACATCGATTCATTGCATATTTTCATTTTGAGTTAAATACAACTTGTATCGTTAACTACCTATTGATTCACATGTTTGATAAAATGGCTGATTATTTGGATGTACCTCTTCATTGATGCTTACATGCTTGATGGAATGCTTAGGTAGAAGTGCAATTCTAATGCTGCCCACATGCTCGATAGGATGTCTAAGTGGATGTGTAATTCTATTAGTACTCATGTGTTTGACAAAATGCCTGAGTGGTTATGTTGTTGATTCTATGCTAGGACAATATGATAAACTGCTAAACTGTAATGATACTTTGGTTAAATATAATGTTGGGAAAGTCGGCTAACCGCCTAAACGAAGGGGTGGCCCGATTTAAACCGCCCACTCTTGACTTGTTCGGTCAACTTGGGTTGAACATGGACAACCGACAGTAGTTAAACTGCACGAGATGCTCGCACCCAATGCTGGTCGAGTCGGAATACCCCAAGTCGATCGAACCAGCCTAAAAGTCGACTGACCACTTATATTTGCAATGTGTGACAACACCGAACAAAATTTAAGATACCCCGTTCCCTGAGTCTACTTATAACCATTAGTGGTATGATCCACAAGACTCATGGGTAGGGCATGATAGTATGGGACACCGTGTTCGAGCTGTCGACCTACACTAGGGATGACGAACCTCCCCATAGTGACTAATGAGCAACCAAGAAAGCGATGAGCCTGGTACATCAAACTATAATGATGCCACAACCGCTCCACGTGTTTGGTTGGGTGACAACTCTTATATCATTTGTGAGCGCCCTCCACCCGTCGATGGGTCGACTAACCCTGTGCGTCCAAGCTGTATCATCCGGGTCCTAAGTGATCAGTTAGGCCAGTGTTATCCTGACATTGATTGAGGAGTTGTCATCTAGGTGGTAAACCTGAATACGGATCAAGGGATACATGTAAGGAGCCGCTTCTGCAATCCCGAACCTGGTGATTAGTTGAGACCACGATAAAATGAGGATACCCTAACTTTCCTAATATGCCAGATGAATTGAACCTAATAACTACTCAACTAACATGCGCATTGATCGTATTGCATTAGATAGGACATATAATTTGGCATTAGGTGTAAGACCCGTATCCTAGCCCGTACCGTTCCTTAAATTTTCGTGGTCCTCCCAGGTGAATTCCAATGACCCGCGACGCGTAGATAGTATTTACGCACGCTCTTGAGTCACATCCTGTAAACCTGAGCCGACTTAAGCTGAAACATATGCCATTGCGACCTCGTCGTTGCCGCGATTCTAACGCCGCGTCTCGTGTGTCAATGTGACTCTTAGATCATGAGATGTAGCTCGCGCATTAAATAGCTGTGGACCGCACAATTGCGGGACCCATGTATCACAATGACACTATTTCCTAAGTTATCATGGGGTGATATCATCACCCCATGCCAAGTAATAAATGCTTACAAGCAATTATGGCATTCATTTTTCCCATGAGTCAACCCTAGCATTTATGGCCTTACATGAATTAATTACTCTCTCTCTCTCTCTTGCTCTCTCTCTCTCTCTCTTCTTCTTCTTCTTCTTCATTTTCTCCCCTATAGCAAGAGAGAAGCTAAAAACGTCCAGCATCCCTCCCATTTCTAACAACATTCACCTTAGATCCCCTTCAATCCAACCATTAGAAGTCCATCTCCACTGTTGAAGGAGCCTCATTGGAGCTTTCGAGCACTACGGAGGAAAAAGAAGGAAGGTGGGTGCATCTTTAGGGTAGATTTCTCCATTTTTATGATGTGGGTGCTTCTTTCTCTCTTTCTCTCTCTCTTTTTCTTTTGTTTTGTGTGTGATGATGTGATTGTGTGACCTCCCCGGATAGACCCCACATTGATGTATTACTTATCCACACCATCTTGCCATTTGGTGGCCCACCGGGGTAGGGCCCACCCCTCATTAGCAAGTCTGTAAGTGGGACCCACCTTAGACATATGTTGCATTCAAACCGTCCAACGTCTAGGGACGCTGGATGTGGCCATGGAGAGAAATGTGAACTGACGGTGTGGTGTACAGATCCCACCTAACAAGCAAAAATGCTAGCTTGATTCCAACTTCATGTAGGCCCCACCTTGATATATGAGTTCAATCCAAGCTGTCCATCCTTTTCCTCTGATCATATTAGGCGTTGAGCTGAAATTTGAGACCAATCCGATTCTCGGGCGGGCCATACCATAGGAAATAGTGGTATCACCGTTAAACCTACCTCGATTCTTCTATTCGCCAAAAACACGTCGCATATTGGTCTCATTTGGTTGATCAGGAGCCGTAGAATCTAATGGCCTGGTTGGATTTTTCAGATGCGGGCCCTACCTAGGAAAAACCCCAAAAAAAAAAAAAAATTTAAAAAATAATAATAATAATAACAACAACAGCAACAAATGCTGCTGCTACTGACTGAGGATGCCCAGCAGCATCCTGCGCTGCTGCATGGGCAGACGGGCTAGGACGTCGGTCCCACCCATGGGCCTTACCGTGATGTGTGTTTGTCATCAACACCGTGCATTTGGTAGGTCCCCCTTAGGGCAGCGGGCCACCCTAAAATCAACCATTTACGGGACTCAGACACTTCAAAGCAACAGGGGCTGAACGTCTACCATTGAAACTCTTTTTAGGTCCCAGGAGTTTTGGATCATTATGAAATTTGTTTTTCCTCTTCACCCAGGGTCTGTGTGACCTTATCCACAGTTTGGATGGTAGGTAAATGTTATGGTGGGCCCCGCATGGGACCCACTGTTGTAAGTGTTTTTCCCACCCTGTCCACCCATGTGGAACCTACCATGCTGTATGTTTTGTATGCACACCGTCCAGCAATGGACGGTGGTGCCCATGATGCATGTGTTTCGTGTCCACCGTCCTTAGACGGTGGGACCCACCCCACGTGTGGGGCCTCCCTTGATGCACGTGAACTCCAAGTCGTCCAGGGCCTGAACGTTGCTCTTTCATTTAATATAATATTAATATATTATATTATATTAGTATATGATATAATATATTATATATTTTATATTCATGTGCCTCTTTAATGCATGAAGCTGACAACAGCTATATATATATATATATTATATATACTATGTTGTGTATACATATGAGGGTGGGCCCTACGTGGGACCCACCCTGTCTTTAATGCAAATGGGCTGTACGTCAATGAGCTCGGCGGCCCCCCTCAGGGATGTATGTGTTTTATCTGTCCACTGTTTGGGTGGTGGGACCCACCATGATGCATGTGTTGTATCCATGTCGTTTAACCATTTGTGAGATCACTTTATGACATGGGAAAAAGAATGATGTCAGATCTAAAGTTCAGGTGGACCCCACCATTTAAATAGTAGATAGTGACATCCACTGTTCAAACTTTTAAGGGCCATGGTAGTTTCCAAATAAGTTGATATTGTTTTCACTTCATTTATCTCTATGCTAACTTATGAATAGGTCGGATCTCAAATATACATAAGGGTGGGCCCGATTTGATATACATGAGGCCATCGGTGCGGCCTATTTGATGTACATGAAGCCTGTTGGTGCGGCCCATGTGATGCGGCCCATGTGATGTGGCCTGCTTGACATAAGAACCCATGGAGATGTATTCGAGGCCCATGGGCGAGCTCATGGGGATGTACTCGAGGCCCATATGATATATTCACCTGTTGTGTATTCGAGGCCCGATGTGATGTATGTTGGCCCATATGACGAGGCCTATGTGGCTAAAATGAGGCCCATCATGATTGTACGTGAGGTCATAGGTCCACTATATGTTTAGCCCTATGTAGGCCACTCCTTGGGAGCAATGTTGGTTAGATGTCCACATTGATGGGCAATGATGGTTGGATGTCCACATGGTGACCTTCCCTTAGGCCTTATTAGGCCCATTCTCATCATTCCCTCAGTGGTTAACCCAAATAAGTAGGCCCCATTCGCCGTAAACGGATGGCTCCATGCTATCGGATTTGATATAACTACGTCGAGTGCTGATCTTTATACTATAGTTGATTGGCTGATCATCTATGAACCCCGCTTTGTTTATCTGCTGATTATCAGTGTCATTGTCGTGACTGATTGCCGACTCTGATTATCGACCGATTCCGATTGCCGATTAGTGATCGATGCTGATATCATGACCGATTGCCGATTTCGATTAATGTGATCGATTTGCCGACTCTGATTATCGATCGATCCCGATTGTCGTGGTCGATTGTCGATTCCAATTGACGTGATCGATTTGCCAACTCTGATTATCGATCGATCCCGATTGTCGTGGCCAATTGCCGATTTTTATTATCGTGACCGATTTACCGACTTTAATTATCGATCGATCTCGATTGTCGATTCCGATTGTCATGACCAATTTGCCGACTCTGATTATCGATCGATCCCGATTGTCGTGGCCGATTGCCGATTTTGATTGACGTGACCGATTTGTCGACTCTGATTATCGATCGATCCCGATTGTCGTGGCCGATTGTCGATTCCGATTGACGTGACCGATTTGCCGACTCTGATTATCGATCGATCCCGATTGTCGTGGCCAATTGCCGATTCCTATTAACGTGACCGATTTACCGACTCTGATTATCGATCGATCCCGATTGTGGTGGCCGATTGTCGATTCCGATTAACGTGACCGATTTGTCGACTCTGATTATTGATCGATCCCGATTGTCGTGACCGATTTGCCGATTCTGATTATCGATCGATCCCGATTGTCAAGGCCAAGTATCGAGGCCAACTCCAATTGTCGAGGGCGAGTTCGAGTGTCGATTTCGATTATCGAGGTCGATTTTAATTGTCGAGGCCGATTGTCGAGACCTATATGATGTATATGTGACTCGTGGTTGAGGCCCATTGTGATGTATAGTCGACCCGTGTTTTAAGCCTAATGTGATGAATATGAGGTCTATGTGATGAGGCCCATTGTGACGCATTTGAGGGTCGGGCGATGAAGCCCATTGTGATGTATGTTAGGGGCCCATGTGAAAGGCCCATCGTGATGTGTATTAAGCTCCTGAGTGAGGCCCATGGTATTGTTTATCAGGCCGTTTGTGAGGCCATGGGTCCACTATATGTTAAGCTCTATGTGGGCCATTCTTTGGGGGCAATGTTGGTTAAATGTCCACATTGTCGAGGCCGATTGTTGATGCAGGTTATTGATACCGATTATGAGTATGTGGCAGCATAACATCATGATACATGCTCATACACATCATCTGCATGCTGTTATAAGATATGATTGACCATTGCATATGTCATTGGACATGTTGTTATGAGACTCCCTGATAGGCGGAGATTATTTTACATGAGTGCATGGTATGTGTAGTATGGATGCATGACTGGATTGTATGACTCATACATCTTGCATTGTGCGTTGAGATTACTATACGCCCTAGCGACATCAGGGCCATAGCCTCCACAGGCATATCGTAGATGGCCAGATGGGACACTGAAAATCTGTTCTAGCATCGGACTGCCATAGATGACCTTAGGTGAAAATTCCTAAACTCTCTTGGTACCAGAGGACGCCCCAACGTCGAGACCGAGTGGATACATGAGCACTCGAGTACCGAATACCAGGAGGCCGCGTCTCACACTGTGTCGTGGTCGATTGGGAGGGGGCGTGGCCTTACCAGCTCGAGCGTAGGGGGCATACCTAGGCTGAGTTTGATCAGCTCGTGAATGGGTCCGCTATCGACGTGCCGGATAGGTATTGGCAGACTATTGGCCAGGCGGATAGTGAGGTTTCTTACGCTCACTTGGACTGTGCGGCTGGGAGAGCAACAGTGCCATTTGGAGTGTACTAAACCCTGGTGATGATCCCAAAGATGAACAGTACTGATATGTGGACTTATTGAGCAGGAGTTGCATACTAATTCATTCATTATCCACTTAGGTTGGTGGTGCGCAACTATTTGTTACGTGTACCTTCGCAATGGCCAGGATTTCGGTTGGGGCACGCGACTAAGCTGAGATCAGGAGTTTACCACGTTGAGTCTGACTATCCAAATTTAGGTATGAGACTGGTTTGGATATAAGTCCTTTGTGGTGGACCTCGTAGCTTGCGATATTACGTACTATCATCCCGACTTCACACTCCAGCTTTGTCATTTCATTCGCATCGCATATTGCATTGCATCCTCAGCACATAGTATTTGGGCTTATTATCTCCACATTATATAGCTGATGTATATTGCTTCCTCAATTTATGATATTGGTCTATTATATTTTTGCATCGTATAGCCTGGATAAGGCTGATGGTATTTATGTGTCTATCAACATGTTTTCGCATTACTCTGATATTGTATGATTTATGAACTTGCCAACATTTCTTATAGCATATGATTTATGGGCTTGTTAGTATTTTCGCTTACTCTGATTACTCTGATGTTGCTTACTTGACACTTACGTTGTGCACACACTTACACCACCCTCTAAGTTTTCTATAAGCTTATGCACGATATATGCGTGCAGGTGATGTTAGGTTACAGCAGCGTGGAGCTTGGAGCATGTAGCTGACTTCTGGAGCTTTAATTTTGACATATGTATTTCCCCTTTTAGCATTGTATTCAAAGTTTATATTAGTAGATATGTGATGATGATGTTGCCTTTGTGATTTAGGTAAACTTGTGGTTATACTTCTTACAAGATAAATATACGTTGGAAAATCCTCCTCGTAGGATCCTAGGATCGGAACCTGACATATAGGCGCTGGGAGCCGAGAATGGGGTACTACGGAGGCTGTTGACACAGAATTCGGCGATCAGGATTCCTGTGAATCTGATTTTCAGGTTTGGGGCGTGACATTGGGCCGCCTTTGAGGAAGTGTTAACATATACGAAATAGACGTTGAAGTCGCTTGGGAGAGAGTGTTGTTTAGAAAGAGCATGCATCATGTCATATCTTCATATGCGCATTTAACAAGAGTATTTAGAAATTATTTGATTTCTTATTTTATCATTACCTACGTTGATTAAGTTGATAACGTGTGTAACTTAGAACTATTAGAACCACTGATTTAGTTAGTCACTCCCATATGGGACGGTGTTTTAAAACACCAATCAAGCGATATTAACGATGCAAGTATTATTAAGATCTCAAACAGGTAGGCTTAGAGTGGCTTATACTACCGACGTTATGTTTTAGAGGATTTAACCAAACCGAAAACTTTTCACTTTAATCATTTTGGGTATATATATTGTGGCTTATATAATTCCCATTTGGGCAGACACCATAGTTAAATTGTACTTTGATGATTAGCCTTATATTTATTTATTTTTGTTATCTTTATCTCGTTTTGGGCCCGCTAATTTAAATCGTGTTACTCTGATTGTTTGTGGGTGAAATGAATGTGAATCAAAACGAGGTCACACATGCATTTTTATTTGATTTAAACCCAGAAACTCGGGACCGGGGTCTCTGTACTCGAGTGCCGATTTTTGAGGCGTGACAACTGCTTACAACTCAAGCTCATATATCGACCATTTCTTTTGGGTTTCGCTTAACTTCTCACTGTAAAAGGCCATTGGCCTTCCTTCATTTGATAAGACTCATCCAACTCTGACATATGAGGGGTCACAGTCAACCGTAAATAGCTTGTCTATATTAGGAAGAACCAAGATTAGTGTTGTGGACAATCGATGCTTGAGTTAACAAAGCTCTTGTCAATCTCATCAGTCCACTAAAATAACCATTTTTCATGTAATCAGTAATAGGTGCAACTATAGTGCCAAAATTTCATACGAATCTACGATAGAATGTCGCTGACCTGTGAAAACTCCTAACTTCATGAATGTTCGTCAGAATTGGTCATTCCTTGATGGCTCGCACCTTTTCAACATATGCACAGATGCCCATGGACGTCACGACAAATCCTAAGAACAAAAAGTTGTTCATTAAAAAACTACATTTCTTCAAGTTGAGGTACAACTTGTTAACTACCAAGACTTGTGGTACCTGCATGAGATATTCCACATGCTCCGTCTTACCTTGGCTATATATCAGGATATCATCAAAACATACTATCATAAACCGACTAATGAATGGCTTCAACACTCGATTCATCAAGCGCATAAAAGTGCTCAGTGTGTTCGATAGACCAAAGGGCATGACCAACCCTTCCTTGGTTTTGAACATCGTTTTTTACTCATCAGCAGGCTGGATGCGATTCTAATTGTACCTGCTCCTTATATCTAGTTTAGAGAACACGTTAGCACTTTCAAGCATATCAAGCATGCGTCCAACCGCAGTATCAGGAACCGATATTTAATGGTAATCTTATTTAATTGTCTGACTGTCGACATACATGCGTCAGTCCCATCTTTCTTCGGCATTAATAAAGCTGATACAACGCATGAGCTCATGCTCCCTTTTAAAAGACCCTTATGGATCAATTCCTCCACCTGACTTTGAAGTATCTTACACTCTTTTGGACTCATCCGATATGAGAGTGGTTGGGCAAGCCAGCATGTAATGTTAGATATTGTCCCACATTAGGGATATTCATCAGGTAACTCTTCGAGCCATATTTATTTAAATTCATTCAGCGATGTCCTTAAACTTGGAGGAATGTCTAAGGGCTCCAATTCCTCGATCTTTACTACCATAGCGTACACCTCATCGGTTTCCTTGGATTTCTCCACGAAATTCCAAATGGTTAAGAGGGAACTCCCTTCCAATTTAGAAGGATCAAGGTAGTTCTCTGGTACCATGGGGGCAAGGATCGTCTTGCGACCTTCCTTGACGAAGACATATACATTGTCTCGTCCTCAATGGATTGTATCACAATCTGATTGCTATGGTCAAATGAGTAACATATGACATGCATTCATGTCGACCACATCACAAGGTACTTGATCTTTATAATTCATACTAATTGAAAACGAGACAATGCATTGTTCAGTTACCTTCGTCTTGTTCACCTTTTTTATCCATCCAATTGAGTATGGGGAATGATGTTTTGTCGTATGTAGCCATAACTTGTTCACCATCACCTTTAAGACGATATTCTCGTTACTGCTATTGTATATGATTACATCATATACCTTGTCATTGATGGTACACGGTGTGCGGAATATATTGTGTTGTTACGAGTGGACCTCCTTCCTTAGTGTGTACAATAACCAGCTCATGACCTAGGATTCACCATGATCATCGACAACCATTCTTTGTCACCAGCTCCTTCTTCAGTGGATTGTTCATTCTTATCAAATCCAGGGCCTTCTTTCGCTGCCTCACCTTCAACACCCTCTTCGTTAATGGTTAAGTGGGCCGCAGGGCGTTGAGGACAGGTGTTCGATAAGTGGTCTGGTTAGCCACAATAGAAACACTGGTTGGGCCTTGGCTATCCATAAGGATTTGGAATCCTTCTCGGACTCGCTACTGTGGGCGCTGCACGTTGAGGCCTAGATGGACTACTCTCACAATTTGTGGTTGTAGGAGTTGAGGATACCTTCCCACTAGTTCCTTTCATTTGGTCAGGGCCAATCCTGCGTGGGACTCGAGTTGAAGGATAAGGCCGAGAAGGGACTCTTGTAAGGTGCATTTTTGCCCTACCTGCCAATTGAACCGCTTCATCTACGGTCCCGACCGGATGCATTTGAACTTTGTCCTAAATTATCGACCGTAAACCGCCTATGAATGGAGTTAACTTTTATGATTCGGTCTCTGACAAATCATTCAACGTTTCCAACTGCTGGAATTCTTCGGTGTAACTTGTGACGATTCGATTTCCTTGTTGGTAAATTTGGTATTGCTAGAACAACACCTGCTTATAATCATTGGGGAGGAATTGTATCGAAGAAGGCGTCTTATCCACAGCCATGATCAGATGGGTGCCTTGTTCTATCGGGCACATGAGAGTTGTAATTGTTCCTACCATGCAGAAGCACCGAATTTCAATTTTTACGCAACCAACTTCACTTTTTTTTTCTTTTGGCTCGTCCATGTAATCAAAACTACTCTACTTTGACTAACAAATCGAGGAAGTCTTCTATTAGCATAAGCCATTAAAATTGGAAAGTTTAGCCTTACCTCAATAGTCTCTTTCAACACGTATAATCAATCGTCTCCATGGACCGAACATCGCGTAACGACGCCACCGACGTCCTCGTCGCTAGAGCTCGACTCATCTGGGATAGCCCTGTGATTTACCTTCAAAAGTGCTTTACAGAAAACGGAGTTGTGCTGTACAATTATCAGAGGCGGCTGAATGTCACTTTGGGCTCGTGGTGGAATTAACGCATCTACAATATGATCGAGGGTTACCTGCATCCATTGCATAGTTAACTGACTCTTTTAATGTAATGCTTCCATTCTTTCCGATAGATAACGAATCCCTGAATTACTGTTCACAGGATTTTAGTCCATTCGATCGTTAGTTGCTATCGGCCTGAGGGGAGTCATTGCTCTGATAGCACTTGGCGCAAGGAGGGACATGATGAAGTAGATCACTATCTTCCTCAAGGGATAACTATTCTGAATTCAAAGAGCTCTTTGAACTCCTCACGAAGCTTCCTTGAATCCACAAGGGATAAAAGCAAGAATAATTTCTAATAAATTCCAAATAACTTGACTGATGATTAAAAAAAAAAGGTACTCTAACCTATGATAGAGCTTTAGAACTCTTAACTCAAATACCCTAAAAACGTGAGTCACCATAAATAGTAAACTTACTATTTATAGATGACCTCTGTTCCTATTCATGGTTTTCAGACAAAAATAGTAAGTGTCCAATTTGGCCCAACCATGTTAGAAAATTCCATTTTATGTTGGGCACGAGTTCTATAACTCAAAGGATCAAAAGTTACACTCAAATTAAAACTTACTACTTATAGTAAAGGTGAAATTAAACGGGACTTTTGACTGTCATTTTGATAGAATCTTGCAAATACAGTGTGGGCAACCTAGCTTAGTGGGATTGGTTGGCTTAAATAGATTCTCGTACTCCAAAATCACGTATAATATGTTGAAAAACTCATCCTGATTTGTGAGATGCAACTGATTTAAGGTCCCAACAGTCTGGATCGTTTCTGCCTTCAATTGGGCCTTCTTTAGTCCATCTTTACCATGAAAGTGTCTTCGGCCCACTCTACCTTATATTTGGATGGATTTTAGATGAGTTTTCATTATCCTCAGGGTGTGGCACACCTGTTGGTTAGATCCATCTGATTTTTGGGATACCTAATCATCATGGTGTCCTACACCAATTTGTTTTCCATCAAAACATTAGTGATGGATTAGGTAGATCTATATCAAATCATTTCTGCTTTCAAAAAAAAAAAAAAAAAGGGGAGAGAGAGGCATAAAAAGAAGAGGAAAGGAAGATATACCCAGCTGAAGTCTCTCTTTCAATGCTTCCAAAGCAACTCTTTTTCTGTGGAAAGGAATGTACAGAGGTATTATACGAAACTCAAAACTCGGTGTGGGTTTGTTGCACCAAATTTCATGATAAAAAATGATATTTGGTGCAGCCAAACGACCATTAAAATGAAAGAAAATAGAAAGAGAGAAGATAAAATAAAAAAAAAGGTTAGAGCGTACAAAAATGAACCGTGATTATGCAAATTAGCTGGAACGATGGTGATGATGATGGCTTTTATTTGTGAAACGATGGTTCCCTGAAATTTCTTGCTGGGTAAAGGCAATGTGAGTCAACTTTGGTTTATGGGGGAGACTTATTGTTGACTTCTAGTTAGTCGCGACGGACCAAAGGACGGTTTGGTTAGTGACGCTGCCACCAGCCAGTGGCTAGTGGTCGGTGCTATGTGGACCCCACCATGATGTATGTGTTTTATCCACGCCGTCCATCTATTTTGAAAGATAATTTTAGGGCTCTAACCCAAAAATGAGATAGATAAAAATCTCAGGTGGACCACACCATGGGAAAACAGTAGTGATTGAATTTCCAGCATTGAAAACCTCCTAAGGCCTACTGTAATGGTTATTTGAAATCTAACCTGTTGATTAGGTCATGCAGGATGAAGGGAAAAAATATGTCAGCTTGATCCAAAACTTCTGTGGCCCCCACGAAATTTTCAATGGTGAGGGTTCAATCAACACTGTGCGGTCCACTTGAGATTTGGATCAACCTCATTTTTAGGCTCATACATAAAATGACATGAAAGAACTGGTGGATGACATGGATGAGTAGCCGATCCGTTTCCCCAGACGAGATGAGAATCGTAACAAAAATCAGATGTTTTGCGATTTATGTGTGCCCTGTTAAATTCAAGGGTATGCATTCTTCCTAGCTTATTTTTTGTGATGTGGTCATTCAAAGATTTGGATGTGCTTCTATTTTTGGTTCATGCTCTAAAGTGACAATGCAAAACGGATGGACGGCGTAGATATACAAAAAATATATAAGATGGCCCCCGGGGTCACTACCTGACCGAACTTGGTGCTTCCCCGACCTGGCCTAATTCACTTCCGTGGGAAACCCAGAGTATTTTTCAAATCAAAAGCACTGTCCAAAGGACTGGCATCGTCGAAGGGAGCATCAAACGTCTCAAAAGCCGTGCATTTCACTTTTGGCCAACGATTTGATACTCTGGTAGAGTTTGATAGTCCATACACGTGCACCTAGAGATGGCATACTTTGGCGCGCATGGGATCCACTATAGGTAGGTCGTTACCCCAGGATTAAATTGATCGGGTGTTATGACGCTGATTGGATGCTTCGACCTTGTTAAATTCTGGCCGTTGATGGCGTTTGGTTACCAATCAGCTTCTTTTGTTTATTGGTATGAGGTAAATTTCGTTGGATGGTTCATCTACGGTTCATCCCAAAGCTTGGACAGCTGGTGCCCAGTAATTTTAGGTTCACGTGCATGAACCATCACTCTCTGCCAGAGCATCAAAGCTTTCTCAATGTAAATGGAAGCCAATGCTTTTTCTCAGTCCATGCACTATGCACTGGACCTTTTTGACGTGGAAAGGTTTGGATTCCAACCAGCTGGACCATGAGTTATTGTCCACCCAGCTGATAATTTCCAACCGTTCATATAGTAAAAAATCCAACACATCTAATTGGTTGGCCTCATCACAAGGATCACCTTGAGGAAAATAAGCCACATCTGCTCATCAAATGGACCATACTTGTATTTATTATTTATAAAATGAGTATAAATGATCCTGTATCTTATGACCAACCTGATAAGTAGATAAGGCTAATTTTCTCGTAGATGATTCTCATGGTGGGGCCAACCTATTGGAAGGGTTGGATTTCCCACTCACATAATAGATTAGGAGCTATTTGCTGTGTGGACCATACCTTATAGTCCAATGCATTGAACTTGATACGCATCTTTTTTATATCATCGTGGCCACTTGGGCCGGCCTTCCATGAATCCCATGATCCACTAAGGTCAGTGGATCCCTGACTATTAGTACCCACCTTAATGTATGTGTCTTATACCCATGCCGTTTATCTGTTTCGTTAGCCATTTTAATGCATGGACCCAAACATGCAACGGATCTATCGATAAGATCAATGGTGATTGAACACCCACCATTAACTTCCTAAGGGTCACCAGAATTTTTATTTATCATCCATTCTATCGATAAGATTAAAAACACTTGGGTGAAGGGGAAAACACAAATATCATCTTGATCGAAAACTTCCATGGCCCACAAGATTGTTTTAATGGTTAATTAGCATTGTTTTCAGTGGTGTGGATTTCCTCAGAGATGGATCTGGTAGATTTTTTGAATCCTACCTAAAATGAGCGGACAAAACGGATGAACATCCTTGATATGAGACAGATACATCTCGGTGAGCCCCACAGTCAGGAATTCTGCCAGTTAATAATTGCTATTTATACTGGGCTGTGGACGCTTATATTCTACTGACACAGTCAGCACCGAATTTGGCTACTGAAGTGACGTCACTAACTTTTGTAAACACCGTCCGTTCATAAATCACAGTGTACCCCATGGAATAAAGCCCTATGATGTGGTTCACTTGAGCTTTCCATATGCTTCATTTTTGGAATAAAGCCCTAAAATTGTTTGGTAAAATGGATGGACGGAGTTGATAAAATACAAAAATCACAATAGACCCCATGGAGTTTACTCAGTACATTAAGAGTTGCTCGAATCCGTTCCTACAAAGCCTTCAAAGAAGGGCTTGCCATGGATGGTCGGTGGGCCCACCATGATATTTGTGAGAAACCCACTCCGCCCATCTGTTTTTCTAGATCATGTTAGGACATGGGCCAAAAAATGAGATATATCCAAAACTCAAGTGGGTCGCATGATCGGAAATAATGCAAATTAAACCTCCACCATTGAAACATTCGTGGGGCCACAGAAGTTTTAGATTAGGTTTTTTTTTTTTTTTTTCCTTTTTCTTGGCAATGGCCCATTTGATGTTGGTTGTATAACAACAACAATTGTTCGATCCAAGCTATCCGGATGAGGGAAGTGAAAAGCAGCATTGTCTCAAAGCTATCCAGAAATTTTGGCACATATATCATTTTAGCATTCAATCCGAAAATGAGTTAGTCAAGAGGCCAAAGTGGGCCACAACACAAGGAGGGGTGACAATGACTCCTACTGGTGAAACCATTCTTGAGACGACTTTGATGGTTAATTGCCATCCAACCTATTCATAAGGTCATCAGTTTAATCCAAAACATCCATGGCCTCAAATTATTATTATTATTATTATTTTAACAGTAGGTGTTTAATCCCCACGATGTGATTCACTTGAGCATTTGAACTACCTCATTTTTATACTTGTATCCTAAAATGACATACCAAAATGGATGGACAGTGTAGAAAAAAACCATACATCCATTCCTAGGTAGAGAGGACAGGTAGAACCGAATCCGCATACTTGCCTCCCACCCGACTGCAGGGAGTTACTGCTGTTGGAAGCAAGGTGGGGCACACGGTGGTGGATAAGGTGTTACCTTACCCATACCATGTGGGGACCACCTTAATGATTTCTTTATATATCCATGCCATACAATGGTTTCCTATATCATTTTAGGATGTGATCCCAAAACTTAAACGGATGCAAATCTCAGGTGGACCACACAACTGAAAACAGTGGTAAATGACTATTAAAAGCTTTTTGTGGGCCACCTAAGTTTTAGACCAAGCTGATTTTATAATTTCCCTTCATCCAGGTCTAGTTGACTTTAACAGCGGGTTGGATGGATATATTGGAAGCATTATGGTAGGCATTACTATGGCCTCTCGGAAAATTTTAATGGTGGGAGTTAAATCACCACTTTTCGTGTGGTGTGGTCCATCTAAGATTTGCATCTACTTAATTTTTTATATCGCTTTTGTAGAAGTTGGAGGGCAGATTTTTCGAGGGGATAAGAGAACGATTATCTTCTTTTCACTGTTTGTCTTCTTTAAGAGATTATATTAAAGGGGTAAAAGAGTGTTATATTCAAGTAGAGTCGCCATTAAGTAATTATTAAGATTTTACAGTCAGTTAGATCCCATATAAATGCTAAAGATTGAGAACCTGAAGATCCTTAACTCTAAGATAACTTGTGAGTTTACGTTGTAGAGCTTCCAAGTAAGGGATTGTAATTACAGAGAATGAAGTTATTAGGAACCCACTCTACTCATATGAATGTACGATCTTTACTTTACAAGATCTGACTAATTTTTGAATAATAAGGGAAGTTCTCGCGTGCATAAAATGTATAGCGATGCAATAATGGTGATAATTGACCGATCCGAATTTCTAATGGACAGGATCCGACTATGTCGGCAAGTTGTAGAGGATATGTTTAAAACGATAAGTATGGGGTGTAAAGTATGTAGGTATGGGATGCTTGATGCTATATTGATGCTTATGATAAAACGACAGCCTACCGACTAAGGTTTCTAGTGGATCTGATGTGATTATATCGGTAGGTCTCAAAGCACATGCCCATCAATTATATATGAGAAAATGGAGTGTGATGTTTATGCTAAAATGACGGTAATATGCTAAGGTTTCTGGTGGGCCAAATCCGATTATATCGGCAAGCCTCAGAGTATACGCCTGCCAATCAGATGCATGAAAACGATGAAAATGCACTATGATATTGATATATACGAGGAGCAAGGGTTGAGAAGAAAATGAATGTTGTACTATGCTAATGCGCTAATTCAATGAAACTGATTGAAACTTGAATGATTGGATAAACGGTAGTATTTCAAGGTTAGATTAAGTAGCTCGGATTTGAATTTAGGTGGCCCAGAAGACTTGGACTCTGGCTAGGCTAGGCTAGACCAGGTATGAGGTCTCTCTCTCTCTCTCTCTCTCTCTCTCTCTCTCTCTCTCTCTCTCTCTCTCCTTAGTGGAGGAATGGACCTTGATGGGTGTGGCCTCTAAAATGAGAAGGGATGGTTTCCGATGTTTCTAGGATACTTGAAACGATAAGGGAATGTAGTCAGTTATAGCATCTAACCCAGTTTTTTTATAATTCTTAATGATGTTAGAGGTAAAAAGTAGTTGAAGGACTGGAATTAGTGATGTTAGGGTTTCTAAAGGGTGTAGCAAGGGTGAGATTCGAGGTTTCCTAAAGGGTTTCTAAGGGTTCCTAATTGTTCCTACCATGTAAAAGCACCGAATTTTAATTTTAACGCAACCAACTTCACTTTCTTTTCTTTTGGCACGTCCATGTAATCAAAATACTACTCTACTTTGACTAACAAATCGAGAAAGTCTTCTATACGCATAAGTCATTAAAATTAGGAAGTTTAGCCTTACCTTGATAGTCTTTTTCAACACGATATAATCAATCGTCTCCATGGACCGACCATCGGGTAACAACGCCACCGACGTCCTCGTCGCCAGAGCTCGACTCATCTGGGATTGACCTGTGATTTGCCTCTAAAAGTGTTTTACAAAAAATGGAGTTATGTCATACAATGATAAGAGGCGACTGAATGTCACCTTGAGCTCGTTGTGGAATTAGCGCATCTACAATATGGTCGAGGGTTGCCTACATCCATTACATAGTCAACTGACTCTCTTGGTGCAATGCTTTCATTCTTTCTTATAGATAACGAATCCCTAAATTACCATTCATAGGATTTTGTTCCATTCGGTTGTTAGTTGCTATCGGCCCGAGGGGAGTCATCGCTCTGATAGCACTTGGCGCTAGGAGGGATATGATGAAGTAGATCACTGTCTTCCTCAAGGGATAACTACTTTGAATTCACAGAGCTCTCTGAACGCCTCACGGAGCTTTCTTGAATCCACGAGTGATAAAAGAATGAATAATTTCTAATAAATTCGAAATAACTTGATTGATGATTCAGAAAAAAAAAAAAGAAAAAGAAAAAAAAAAGGTACTCTAACCTAGGACAAAGCTTTAGAACTCCAACTCAAATACCTTAAAAATGTGACTCACTATAAATAGTAAACTTACTATTTATAGATGACCTTTGTTCCTATTCATGGTTTTCAGACAAAAATAGTAAGTGTCCAATTTGGCCCAACCATGTTAGAAAATTCCATTTTTTTTTTTTTTTTTGTTGGGCATGATTTCTATAACTCAAAGGATCAAAAGTTACACTCAAATTAAAACTTTCTATTTATAGTAAAGGTGAAATTAAATGGGACTTTTGACTATCGTTTGATAGAATCTTGCAAATCCAGCGTGGGCAACTTAGCATAGCATGGTTGGTTGGCTTTAGTACATTCTCGTACTCCAAAATCATATATAATACGTTGAAAAACTCATCCTAATTTGTGAGATACGACCGATTTAAGGTCCTTTCTGCCCTCAATTGGGCCATTTCTAGTCCATCTTTACCATGAAAGTGTCTGCGACCCACTCTACATCAGATTTGGATGGATTTTAGACGAGTTTTCATTATCCTCAGGGTGTGGCACACCTGATGGTTGGATCCGTCTGATTTTTGGGATACCTACACCTATTTGTTTTCCATCAAAACATTAGAGATGCATTAGGTAGATCTAAATCAAATCATTTCTGCTTAAAAAATTTATAAAAAAAAATAATAATAATAATTTTTTTTTAAAAAAAACAAGAGGATTAAAAAGAAGAGGAAAGGAAGATATACCCAGCTGAAGTCTCTCTTTCAATGCTTCCAAAGCAACTCTGTTTCTGTAGAAAGGAATGCACAGAGGTATTATACGAAACTCAAAACTCGATGGGGGGTTTGTTGCACCAAATTTCACAATAAAATATGATATTTGGTGCAGCCAAACGACCATTAAAATGAAAGAAAATATAAAGAGAGAGAAGATAAAATAGAAAAAAGGTTAGAGCGGACAAAACTGAACCGTGATTATGCAAATTAGCTGGAACGATGGTTCCCTGAAACGATGGTTCCTAGAAATTTTTTGCCGGGTACAAGGCAATGTGAGTCAGCTTTGGATTCTCGGGGAAACTTATTGTTGACTTCTTAGTTAGTCGCGACGGACCAAAGGATGGTTTGGCTAGTGACGCTGCCACCAGCCAGGTGACTTGAGAACCCTTTTTACAACATGCTGCTTTGGCCCACATAAGGAAAAGACTGTCCACAAATTTCTTATCACATCATTCAGCCACGAAAGATTCTTCCCCACAATAATTATTACCTCACACTGGTGCGGGCACACATGCGATGTACACGTGTCACCATGCATGCCGATCCGTACCATCCAAACAATGCACCTAAATGTAGATGCAGCATAGGTGAAATACAGACTGATAGGAAACGGATTGGTTACTCCCCCTGACACCAGCCAAGTGGCTGATGGTCGGTACTCTGTGGGCCCATCATGATGTATGTATTTCATCCATTCCGTTAATTCATTTTAAAAAAATCATTTTAGGACTTGATCCCAAAAATGAGAGGGATATAAATCTCAGGTGGACCACAACACAGGAAAACAATAGTGATTGGATATCCACCATTAAAATCCTCCTAAGGCCCACTATACTGTTTGTTTGACATCCAATCTGTTTATTACGTCATACAGACCCAGATGAAGGGAAAAAACAAAGATCATCTTGATCGAAAACTTTTATAGCCCCCAAGAAATTTTCAATAATCTATGTTCATTCAACACTATTTCCTGTAACGTAGTCCACTTGAGATTGGGATATACCTCAGTTTTGGTCTAATACCAGAGGGAAAAAAAAAATGATCTATAAAAATATATGGACAGCATGGATGAAAAACATACATCTTGGTGGGGCCCACATAGCACCGACCACCAGCCATAGGCTGGTGGGAGGGGGAGTAGCCAATACATTCCCGACTGATAGGACTATCAGGACCATTGGGGCGAGTAACTATTGAATGTGCGGTTGGAAAATGAGCTAGAGAAATGGATGGATAGAGTGGACATAACACATGCATCATATTAGGCTGCAGAGAGCTTAGGGCAGAATCATATGCCGTGTAGCCTGATGAGAAGCTAAGGTTGCGTTTGATAAACTGAATTTTTTTTAAAAGTAAATGTCTGAAATTAATTTAAGTAGTGGATCCATCGTCTACTGATTTTTAAGTACTGGCATGTGCTGGAATGCCTATTTGGTAAACCATCCAAAAAAAGAAAAAAATTATATATATATATATATATGAAAAATGCTCACACACAACTAGTTGGGCCATTCAAATTGGTCCAACTAGTTGCGCATGAAATGTCAAAATTTACTCTTTTCATCCAAATGTATTGCTATACATGTGAGGATATGTTACATTAAGTCTTATATTATAAGTATGATGGAAATTATGTGTTATAGATCCAAAGCGTTCATCATATAGGGTCCACTAATAAATTTTTATGTACTAAAAATTAGTAAATGGTTATCACCAATAGAGTCACACATGTAAGCTATATATATATATATATAACACAATTGTAAATGATCAACATCTCCAAATGGAAGTTTAGCGGAATCATTCATTTCTTGCTGCTGTCATGTCAAACTAACTTGCAAGTTCTTCAAAAAAAAAAAAAAAAAAACTGTTCTAGCTCTTGTTCTACTTTTCTTTTGATTCCCTTTACTGTTGATTACCTCCTTCACACAGACCCCTAAAACTTAGAAGGTCATTTAGAAACAGTGCTTGCATTGAGGTTAAAAGAAGTAAAGGTGCTGTTGACAGCTCGCATCCACCCATAACCAAGACAAGAATATAATCAGGAAGAACAAAGAAGCTCTCTTTCCCAATTAGATTACAATTAACAACATCCATCCTAACGTCATTTATCATCCATGCCTTCCATCTCCCTCATTGAGCATTTTAACTCTTCTAATGCATTTCTCCATTCTCTAATATCATCCTTTTCTCTCGTTTCACTTGCTACCGTGATGATTCTATGTGGCAAACCACCACATTCTTCACTAACAAGCTTCGCAATGGATTCTACTTCCAGAGAAAGCACTAGATCAACCCCAAGTCTTTCCTTGAATAATTCCTATGCTTCTTCTTTCAAAAGAGCCTTCATGTCAATCATTTCCTGCTGCATGGATCGGCACACATTTTTAAATCGAGTAGTCAATACTATTTTGTATGCATTGCCTTCGGGAATCCCTACCTTCTCCAAAGGAAACGATTTCCACACATCATCAAAGATGATAACGAACTTTTCCCTACGCATCATTGACCTTATCATTTCATCTTCTTTATTGGAAAGCTCCAATCCTATTGCTTGTGCAATACCATTCTGTAGTCTCTCAATATTAGAATCATTAGACACTGTCACCCAAATGGCAGTGTCAAATACTCTAGAACTCTCTATTTTATTGTAGATGTGGGTCATGATGGTTGTTTTGCCGACTCCCTCCAAACCATAGACACCAATAGTTCTGACCTCTTGATTTATCAAGGACTCCCAAATCTGTTCCAAAATATTTCTTTCTACTGTTGTTCTACCCATGAGTTTTGTAGCCGGCATGCTTCCATTTTCAAGTAATAGATCAGCAAGTAACCCTTCTGAAAATTGACCTTTCTCCTTAAGCTTCACCACCTCTTCAATTTTCTTTACGACACGCTTTTCCAGTGCTAAATGAGAAGGGATTAAATATCTCTTTGCTTGTTTAGAATCATCTTCTATTTTAGTAACTTCGCTTGTAATCTTTTCCACATTTTCCAACCATAAACACACCTCTGCTTTTCGCTTCTTACTACATACTACCTCCGCCATTTTCAATTCATTCTTTATGTCGGACTCTCGACTACTCAACTCCTGCATTTTGTTTTTCAGTACATTAAGATTCTCTTTGAGGTTTCTAGAGTAGTTGTATTGAGCCTATGCATTCGGGGCAATAGTCTTGGCAGTCTCCCAGATGAATTCCATAGCTGCATCTGCAATGGCAACATATAAATCTAAAGTTAAAAATTAGCCAAGAAATTAAAAAAGTTAGGGCATGTTTGGTTGCACCATATTCAAAAACTCAACTAAAGCAGATGTTCATTTAGGCCAGGTCAATTTGCAGATTAGATCTAGCTCCACTGGGAATTTACTAATTATAAATTTTTATATTTATAATTATAAAGAATATTTAAAATGATTAAATCTTTGTCCATACCTACTCCAATTTAAAATGCTTTTAATTTACTCCCATCCAAACACAACTAAGTAAGCTATTCACTATCCATTCATTTGCCTCTAGTTCTATTTTCCATTTACCTTCATTTACAAGCTCCCAATTGAACCCTAAAGCCTACTGCTTCTCTAATTTTCCTACTCATTATATAGGAAGTTTTTTTTTTTCTTTTTTTGCGAAAAGATAGGAATGCACTTAAAAATACTTTCAATGGGTAATTAGGTAATCACATCTTTACCACTCATAATGCAAAGAGAACTATTGTTTACATGTTTAATTAGGTAATCTCCTCTATTGTTCATAACACAGAGAAAGACCTTTTTGTTGAACAAGTTTCAAATCAGTGCAGACTACACATCCATTAGAGATCTGGGCCTTTCATCAGAGAAGATGCACCTATGCTGGGTTTAAAAAAATCAAAGTAGCACGATGACGCAGGCAGTGTTTAAGTTATCGGTGAAAAGTTGATAATATCGACGATAATATCGGTGTCGCCAGCGTTGCGACACCGAAAACCCCTTTTTTCATTTCTTTGCCAATTGTCGGCGAATTATCGGCGATTTTTTAGAGTTTTTACGATAATCAGAATTGTCGGGCGACAATTCGTTGTAGCTACCTAACTCCATTTTGCCGATAAAAAGGCATAATTAGAAATTTTGGGAAGAGCATCGTAAATGCAAAAAATAAAAATAAAAATGTAAGAAGGTGATTTCGATACCTGTAGAAGAGGTACGCCTGATCGGAAGAAGAATTCGGTGGGCCAATCAATTGATCAGCAACAGTTGTGTTTTGGTCTTCCGCAGGTACAAAAAAATCTCCCCTTTTCCTTTTTTTTTTTCTTCGAATAGATGAAAATTTTCAAAATCAACGAGAATTCCAGCGAATAATCTACAATATCTCTTGGAAAATTTGGTTCGATTTGGAGATTCGGGTTCGAAATGGAAACCCTTGGATTGGGATTTGGGTTTGTTCACTCCCTAAGTATAGGGTTGTGATGTAGTAATAAACTCGGTAAGACCGAGGTCGAATCCACAGGGACTGAAACTTGTACGTTTTCTGAAACTAGGTAGAAATAGAACTAGCCTAAGATGTAATCAAAATCAAATGTAAATTTAAGGAATAATTGTGGAATAATTATCTAAAACTTTAAGGAATTCAGAGGAAGGAAACTAGGGATTCAGAGGATCCACTTGTAGAGATCAGGGAGAAATTATGCCTGCTTCAGAAATCATGGAATTGAACTAGACTTCCTTTGATATAGTTTTCAAGAGGTGAATGGTATATGAGTTAGGATGGATTCCATCATCTAACCATGCCCAGGAGACAAAGCAAACAACAGGATTAAACTAATTACCAACCAATCAACAATGTATGAGGATCAGGAAGGGTACTGTCATCCTACCATGCCCATGGAGCAATGATGAACAACAGGGCTTCCTGACTTCATAAACATAAAAGGGGAAAGAAATATTCAGAGCCATTGCAAACCCATTGTAATTTCAGTCACAACAGACCATTAAAGACTAAGAAAAATATTCTTTATAATAATCACTAAATCAAATTCAGTTTATGAAATTTAAAGGCACAAAGTAGAATCTCCCATCTTCCTACAAGCTTCACCTCCTAGCCCGAGCTAAGAGGTCTAGCCTAGCATGATCCTGCTAGAACCAAATAAAAAATATGAAAGGAAAGAAATAAAAAGAAAAAGAAAAAGGAAAAAAAAACTCCAGAAACCGGCTTCAAAATTCGCCTCCACGGCTGCACTTCCTGTCCCAGATGATGGCTCCCTTTCTCTCTTCTCTGTCCTTTTATAACCCGATGTAGGTCGGCTGGGCTGTTTGCGCAGCAAGCAAGTCGGTTGTTTCGTAGTTGGAGACGTTTTACGCAACAGAGAAAACCAATAATTTTTCAGTTTTGTTTGCACATGCAACCATGATCGAAGTTGGACAGGAAATCCACTCCGTCCACTGAGCTCACCTAGAAAAACCGGTCGTATATGGATGGTTTTGGATCGGATCTTTAGTGGTACGGAATATCTCTCTCACTGCCGTCTATCTTGCGTTTGAACGGATGAAAATATATCTCTGCTGCCTCTTGAAAATTCGTCACCCAGGTTAGGATGATGGGGAGCGTGGGCTTCTTATGGACGGTCCAGATCAGACCGTTGCTGTCCTATGGAGGCCTATAGAGATCAACCGCGAACTCTGTTTTCGAACAGAGCTTCCGCGTCCGCGCTGTGATGGATGGCGGCCCACTGATTGATGTCAGGACGAAAATCCATTCCGTACATTGGAATCTACTCAAAAAAACATTTTGGAAGGGATATTTTTGGAGTGAAATTGGAGTGGCCCATACGATATTTTATTCCGCCGTCCATCCTACGTTTAACGGCTAGGATCTTACAATAGCTTGCATGGTGGTAAAACGACACCTAGGCGAGGGTCTACCCCAACCTCTCGTCACAATGGACGGTCCAGATCTGTCTTTTGAACAATGCCTGGGCCCCACAAACGCCAGCCGCGAGCTCTGTTTTCGCGCTGGCGAAAATTTGAATTGGAGAGGATGACGTCCCTGTGTTGCCATGCAGTGTTAGTGCAAAAAGTGTACTATATACACTGTATGATGATTATGAGAAATCCACACCATCCATCTTGTTCTTCTCATGATTTAAGGCGTTGAGACCGAAGATGAGGAGTATCCAGAGATCAGGTGGGTCCCAGATCAGTAAATTGTGGGCTGATCTGTCCGTTGGGCTCCTTCCACAGCGATCCAATGGATGAAAATTTACGTGTACGGTTAATTTATGACCCTCAGGCCATGTATAAAGTTTTGAGCTGATCGGATGGCGAGAACCCCGTGATCTTACATTTTGGACGTCTTTTGGGCCACTTAAGCTTCAGTTTCTCGATTTTCGCGGACCCCTAGTGTATAATTCCGTTGCTCTTGGTCTTCTAGAGTCCGTTCCTTGCCTTGGTGCTTCTGGAGCGTCAAATCCATGCATTTACCACCTTTTTTCAGTCCAGGCTCTTAAACACACCCTGCATTACAAACATGATTAAATCAGCCATTAAACGGTATTATGTTTGTAGATCCAAGTAATAACTGGGGTCTAATATGCAATATTTGACCCTCAACAGGGTTCGAAATGAAAACAGGAAACCCTATTCCCCTTTCAGCATCAGACTCCGTTTTTTTCTGGCGCGGATTAGCTACTGACAGGTTGAGAAGCTAGACTCGCTACTGAAGTGACATCACCAAGTTCCATGAGCCCCACCATGATGTATGTTTTGTATCCACACCTTCCATCCAATTGTAGAGATCATTTTAGGACAATATCCAAAGAATGAGTTAAATCCAAAGCTCTAGTAGACCCCAACACAAAAAACAGTAGGAACAGTGACGCCCACCATTAAAAACTTCTAAAGGCCACAAAAGTTTTAGATCAACTGATATTTGTGTTTTCCCTTATTTCTTGTTTTTTGGAACTTCTGAACAGGTTGAATTTCAAATAAACATTATGGTGGGCCTTAGGATAGTTTCAACGGTGGGAGTCACTTTCCCTACTGTTTTTTTGTGGTGGGGTCCACTACAACTTTTTATCTGCCTCATTCTTTGGTTCATGCCCTAAAATGATATCTCAAAATGGATGGACGGTGTGGATACAACACATACATCATAGTGAGGCCCACAGAAGCTGGTGACGTCACTTCAGTAGCCCGCTTGCTACTCAACCTGTTAGTATCTAATATGCGTCCCTATTTTTCGGGGATGCGGATGATGCTTATGTTGCTGCGAGTTGTGAGTCGTAACTACATACGGTATTGTGGGCCCCACTATGATGTAACATATTTTATCTGCTCTATCCATCTATTTTGGACACTCATTTTATGGAATAGGCTAAAAAATGAGTTAGATCTACATTTTAGGTGGACCACACCACAAGAAACAATGCGATTGAACGCTTGCCATTAAAATTTTTTTAAGGCCCATTCTACTTTTTATTTGCCACCCAACCACTTCATTAGGTTCACATAGACCTAAATTAAGGGAAAACACAAATATCAGGCTGATGATCAAAACTTTTGGGCCCCATGAAGTTTTTAATGGTGGTCATTCAATGACCACTATTGTCTATGGTGTGGTCCACCTCATAATTGGATTTGACTGATTTTGTGGCCCATGCCCTAAAATAATCTGCCATAATGAATGGACAGTGTAGATATACATCTTATATTATTGATGTAGCCCCATGGCTAGGGTCCCACCCAATAATGGATGGTGAAGAAATCCCATCGGTACTGGGTTACTCGTACAGTTTTAATGTACTATGTAAACTATGTTGGGCCCACCGTGAATGTATGTGCTTTATCCACGTTGTTCATCCATTTTTCAGGCTCATTTTAGGGGTTGAGCCAAAAATTGAAGCATATCCAAAGCTCAATTGGACCATATCACAGGAAATCGTGAGAATGATGATTTTCAACGTTGAAACCTTTTTAGGGCCCACAGTGATGTTTATTTGTTATCCAACCTATTCATAAGATCATAAAGATATAGATGAATGGAAAATACAAATATCAACTTCATTTAAAACTTTTATGGCCATCAAGAATGTTTCATCGGTAGACATTCGATTCACATTGTTTCCTATGGTGTGGTCCACTTGAGCTTTCGATATGCTTCATTTTTGGAATAAGACCCTAAAATTGTTTGGTAAAATGGATGGACGGAGTGGATAAAATACATAAATCATGGTGGACCCCATGGAGTTTACTTAGTACGTTAAGAGTTGCTCAATTTGCAATCCACTCCTACAAAGCCTTCAAAGAAGGGCTTGCCACGGATGGTAGGTGGGCCCACCATGATATTTGTGAGAAACCCACTCCACCCATCTATTTTTCTAGATCATGTTAGGACATGGGCCAAAAAATGAGACATATCCAGAACTCAAGTGGATCGCATGACCAGAAATAATGCAAATTAAACCTCCACCATTGAAACATTCGTGGGGCCACAAAAGTTTTGGATTAGTTTTTTTTTTTTTTTTTTTTCCTTTTTCTTGGCAGTGGCCGATTTGATGTTGGTTGTATAACAACAACAATTGTATGATCCAAGCTATCCGGATGAGGGAAGTGAAAAGCAGCATTGTCTCAAAGCTATTCAGAAACTTTTTTAATTCATTTACCTTTACCTGTTTTAATTATTATATTTTAGCTATACTTATATTATATAAACTCATTTTGGTTACTATTTGAGTGATTTCTTATGATAACACATGCCTTTTGGCCCCCATTAAATGAAAACTTATTATTTGATGCATTCTTTTTGTAATTTTTTTTTTTAATTCCCGAAGATGTAAATGTGTATTTAGGTATGTCCTGAAGTTTCACTGAAAAAGTCCACCATTTTCTCTATGTTTCCTCCTTTTTTCCTACATTTCCAATTATCAACGATATTATTGATGATAACAATATTATATCTTTATCTCCTGCCAGCGAAACTTGTAGCGATACTGACAACTCGAACACTGGACACAGGGAAGGACGTAAAGTCGATCACCATCTTCCTCAAGAGGATAGTTGTTCCGAATTCACAAAACTTCTCTGGACTCCTCACAGAGACTTCTGATGTTTTATTTAAACTAACCTGATTTAAATGATTTTAAACTCGCAAGTATACAAATCAGATGTAGATATGGTACGTATTACGAGATTGTTTCCACGAGGACTGATTGTCACAATTCAAATCTAAAGACTCTTCTTAACTAATCCAACAAATATTTGGGATAGTAATTAAATAAACTAAACAAAAATCAATGGAAAAATAACCGAGAATAATGAGAAAAATTCAATCAAGGAGAAGACTAGGACTTTCGAATTTACCTCTAATTATCATAAACCTTGTTTTACCCGTTGATTCTCCCTAATTCAGATTGATATCAAAAATAAATAAAGCGCACTCTATGTCCTTGGTCGGGCACACAGAATGTATAATTCCTTAAAGCATATGGATTACATCTTTCCATCCATGGTCAGGCATGGAGAGATGTAGATTCCCGTTTCTTCCTCTATAGGAACCTGTTCATGGTCAGACACAAGCGCTTAGAATAATATTCCAAACAATATCCATAACTAGATTTTGGTTAAACTCATAGCATGGAGAAGTACGGAAATTCCAGTCAAGTACACCAGAGAAAGAAACAAATCAATTAAATCAACATGAAATCAACACATAACAAGGGTTATTCAAATTAGGAGCTTCATCTCAGCCCTAGCTAGAAGATTAGCAATCTATGAATTCAAATAAAAAGAAAGAAAAATAAAATTGATACAAGGAAAACATCCCTCTCTCTCTTCTTCTCTTTTCTTCTCTTTCTCTTCTCTGGATCTGTTCCCTGGCTCTCCTCTCTTCTTGTCTACGTTTTGCATCTTTTCTTATAGCTGTTGGAGTGGCTGGAATGGAGAAAATCGGGTTTGAAAAGCTGTCGTATGCGCAACGAAAGCCCTTTTCGCAGCAAACTTCTGTACCTGTATAAGTCCCTCATTCTTTGCATTTTTTCCGTAAAATCAACGTCTCCTGCGACGTTTTTGGCTGGTCTATATGATGGACGGATCAGATCTTCCATCTGATCAAAGATGGTGGGCCACAACCGCCCGGAAGTCGGCATTTTGCGGACGTGCGTAAGCCTTCGTACGTCCAGCGCTGTGATGCTCGGTGAGCCCCACATAAGCATTTTCGGGGAAATCCATCCAGTCCATTGGATGCACGACGAAATTTCGGTCAGATATGGATGGTTTTGAACATCCATTGACGCGACCCATAGAAGAAATTACAATAAAATCAATTTTGAACGTCACAGGACAATCCACTTATGGCCTCTGTATCTCACATGTGTGCACGTATGGGCACAAACTGTAAACATGGTTTTGTAGCTCTTGAACCCTTCTACACGATGAACGGCTTGGATCAGACGTACGTGCTACCGGTGGGGCCCATAGCGTCCGTTACACTGCACCAGAAACGGCAACTGCCGTTTTTGAAAAAGGAAGTCGGGTCAGCAGCGCTGACCGAATTAGGTTAGTTCGGTGCACGGGCAGTGCACATGTGCACTATGTACACATGTTATACATATGGGGTCCACTGTGATTCTTTAGAGAAATCCAATCCATCCATCCTGTTTCTCACCTTATTCAAACCATCTGGGTCAATTTTGAAGTATATCCAGATTGTAGGTGGGCCTAAAATTGAAGATTAATGGGCTGATCTGTCTGTTGGCCCACTTCTCGAGATATCCAATGGTTGAAATTTAATATGTACAGTTTATTTATGGCCTCCAGGCCATATATGGAGTTTCGAGCCAATTGGATGGCGGGAACTATATGATATTGCATTCTGCACCAATTTCGGGCCTCTTTAATGTGAATGACTTGATTTCCTTGGATCCCTGGCATGTAAATTCTTCAGTCTTAGTTCTCTTGAGTGCGTCCCTTGCTCTGGTGACTTCGGAGTGTCAAATTCATGCTTGTAGTACTCTTTTTCCATCAACGCTCTTGATTTCATCCTGCAACAAAAATATAATTAAAATACTCCGTTGAGCATTATCATATACGTAAAATCAGGTAATAATTGGGGTCTGATATGTAATATTCGACCCTCATCAACTTCTCGAATCCATGAGAAGGAAAGCAAGCAAAATAGAAAATAAATTCTATAAATTTTGAAATTAATTGATCAATCAAATAAACGAATTCACAACCCTTTAAATAGGGATACCAAGCAATGAGAGAGAAATCAGAAACAAACTATAACTAAACCTCCCTAAAATTCGCAACATACTATAAATAGTAAATTTACTTTTTATAGTAAGTGTCCTATGCGGCTTAACCACGTTATTCCTCTAATTATTCTAAGCACTTTTCATGTTGGACACAACTCCTAAATCCCAATGGATGAAGAGTTATAATCAAACTAAAACTTACTATTTATATAAAAATGGAACTAAACATGGAATTCTGTCGTCGATTGTTCACTCTCCAAGTATAGGGTTGTGATATAGTAATAAACTCGGTGAGACCGAGGTCAAATCCCAAGGGACTGATACCTGTACATTATCTGAAACTAAGTAGAACGAGAACTAGATTAAGATGAAATCTAAATCGAATGATTTTTGAGGAATAGTAGTGAAATATTAATCTAAAACTTAAGGAATTCAGAGGAAGGAAACTAGGGATTCAGAGGATCCACTTGTAGAGATCAGGAAGATCTTATGCCTGCATCAAGAATCATGGAAATTAAACTGAACTTACTTGTTCTAGTTTTCACGAGATGAAAGGTATATGAATTAGAATGGATTCCATCACCAAACCATGCCCAGGAGACAAAGCAAACAACAGAATTAAACTAATTACCAACTAATCAACAATGCATGAAGGTTAGGAAAGGTACCGTCATCCGACCATGCCCATGAGACGATGGTGAACAATAGGGCTTCCTGACGTCATAAACATCAAAATGAGGAAGAAATACTCAAAGCCATCACAGATCTATTGTAATTTCAGTCACAACAAACCATAAAAAAAACTGAAAGTATTCCTTTTAATTGAACTAAAATCAACATCAGTCAGTCTAAACAAGAGGCACAAGCAAAGTCTCTCCCATCAGACTACAAGCTTCACCTCTTAGCCCTAGCTAAGAGGTTTAGCCACACATAAACATGATTAGGCTAAATCTCAAAAAGAAAAGAAAAGAAGAAGAGAAAAGTAGAACACGTCTCTGCCCTGTCTCTCTTCTTGCTTCACGTCCCAGCCAAGCTCCTTGAATGCCTATTGGAATTGAATACCCTCTCTCTCATTTCTTCTTTTCTTTTATAGACAACCAGCGAGATGTCGGTGCTGCTGAAGTCGGTTTCGTAGCCTTTACGCATCACCGTGCGCATGCGGAAAAACAACGCAAATCAACTTGTGTTTGGCTTGAATTTCTGGACAGTGGACGTCCCATCTTTGGTTCTGACTGCATGGTCATGGTCTTGGCCACCTGTTGCAACGTGTGGACGGTCTGGATCATGGATCCGACCGTGATCTCGTTCACAAAACGATCGTCAAAACCAGACAGCGTCCGGTCGCGCATAGTGCGTAAGAAGTGCGGAATTTTGGATTTTCGGCGTCAGTGGGGCCCATGATTGATGTTATAGGAGAGATCCGATCCGTCCATTGAATTTATCTCAGAATTTAAGTCGGGAAGGTGTATTTTTGGCCTTCTTTTGATGTGGTCCACAGGATCCTTTATTTCGCCGTCCATCCTGCGTTTAACGGCTAGGATCTTACGATACCTTGCATGGGGTCAAACTGACACCTAGGAGAGGATAAGAGGATCGGTGAGATTCCCATGGACGGTTCGGATCGGACCTTTAGTGTACGGTGGTGGCCCATGAAACTCGTCCGCAGGCTCTCTATTTGCGAAACAGAGCCTGCGTAGTTGCGCTGAGGTGATCGGTGGGCCTGTGATTAGTGTATTCTGAAAAATCCACTCCATTCATTGGAATTATCTCGAAAAACTGTTGGGGAAGGGCAAGACCGGTTTGATTTCGTTGTGGCCCATAAGACTTGGCGTTACACCGTTCATCTTGCGTTGAACGGCTGGGATCGTGAAAATGCTTGCATAGTGGCAAAAAGACACCTAGACGCTGGTCTTGGCCATCTCCTAAGACAAGTGGACGGGTCCGATCATCGAACTGGATGATGAGTGAGGCCCACAGCGATCACCAGGTGAAAACAGCGTCGGACGCTGTTTGAGTCCTGGTAAGAGTGGGGTTAACCCGGCTTTGACTGGGCTGACCGTCCGGTGCGGCGCGGCTAGTGTGTGTGCTATGCACATGCATCGCATGTGTGGGTCCCAGGTGATGTATTCGAGAAATCTGCTCCGTCCATCCCCTTCCTCATTTAATTTAAGACGTTGAGTCCAAAACTGAAGCGTATCCAGAGATCAGGTGGGCCCCATATTGATGATTAATGTGCTGATCTGACTGTTGGACCAATTCCACATGGATCCAATGGATGAAATTCTACGTGTACGGTTAATTTATGGCATTCAGGCCATGTATGAAGTTTCGAGCCGAATGGATGGTTGGAACCATGTGATCTTGCATTCTAGACCAATTTCGGAACATTTGAACTTCAGTTTCTCGATTTTCTCAGGTCTCTGACGTGTAAATCCGTTGATCTTGGTCCCCTTGGGTCCATCCCTTGCCTTGGTGATTTTGGAGTGTCAATTCATGCATTTAGCACCCTTTTTCAGTTCAAGCTTGTAAATACACCTTGCAACACAAACACGATTAAAATAGGGCATTAAACAGTATCATGTTCATAAATCCAGGCAATAACTGGGGTCTGATATGCAATATTTAACCCTCAACATCGATATGATGGAATCTCGCAAATTCGGTGTGGGTAACCCGGCAAAGCCGGGTTAGTTGGCTAAAGTAGCTCGTCCTACCCCAAAATCATATGTGGTACGTCGAGTAAATCATTCCGGTTTGCGAGATATGCCTATTTAAAGGTTCTGACGGTCTTGATGACTTTTGCATTTGATCGGGCATTCTTTAGTCCATCTTGGACATGAAAGTGCTTGTGAACCGCTCTACATTAGTCCCCTCCACTTCAAAAAAACTCATCCTCGAGTTCTCGTACTACTTTGATTCATGATACTCCATCTGGTATGCCGTAACAATACCCGGATAAAAAGTTATGTTCAATTTACAGTCCACCTTCTTTTGGTCCAACCATGCTAGGAATGTATCTGTAACACTTTCTACATCAGACCCCTCATCTTAGAAAAAACTTGTCCTTGAGTTATTCAAGGGACTTGGTACATGATTCTGAGATAACTTTTGATGCCGATGTTTATTAGACATTTTCTTGTACTTTTCATTAGGCTCTTGAGTTGACACAACACGTGTACTCATGCTCCCCTTAACTTAGCTAGTATAGATCAGTTTCTTCACTTCTACCTTCAAGATTTCACATTCCTTTTAATAATGTGGGCAATTAGGCAGACTGATCCCTGTGACATGATCAATGTGATTTTGTATATTTCATATAGGAGGCAATTTATTAGGGAGTTCATCGAGTACAATTTCTTTAAACTCTTGCAACACTGAGTTTAAATTCCCTGAGATGTTCATATGCTCCATATATTCTTTCTTTTCAACTAATGGATATATATCTTCTATTTCCTTAGATTGTTTAACGAAAGTCTGTTCAGTTGTCAGAGACTGTTCCTCAACTTTAGAAGTCTTGGGTTGCTTCTCTATTCCCATAGGGAGAAAGCTAATCTTTCTACCATCTTTAGTAAATTTAAATACGTTATCCTGACCTCTATGCGTAGCAATAGCATCAATATTGTTTTGCCATGGTCAACCAAGTAATATATGACAAACTTCCATGTCGATTACGTCACAAAGTATTTGATCCTTATAATTTTTACCAATTAAAAATGAGACAATGCATTGTTCAGTTACTTTTATTTTGTTGACCTCCTTAATCCATTCAATCTTATACGGAGATGGATGCTTTTATGTTTTCAGTTGCAGCTTTTCCACCATTATTTTCAACACGAGATTCTCCTGATATCGATGATCACATTACAGACTTTTTGGTTTACAGTGCACCTCGTTCGAAAGATGTTGTCTCACTGTAATTCTATTTCTACCTTTGGCATGTATAATGGCTTCCTCACAATCAAGGTGGTGGCATGCGATTTACCATCATCTGATGGTGCTTTGCAGAAATCGGGGTTATGTCGTACAGCGACCATGGGCAGTTGAGCATCACTTTAAGCTCGGGGCGGAATTAGTGCATCCGCAATACGGTTGAGGGTTGCTTGCAACCCTTGCATGGTCAACTGCCTCTCCCGGCGGAAAACTTTCATTATTTTTGAAAGATAACGAACCCCTACATCACCGTCCATGGGATTTTTGTTCATACCTTTGTTATTTGCCATTGGCCCGAGGGGAATGCTTGCTTTGATACTAATTGACGCAGGAAGGACGTGAGGTCGAGCACCATCTTCCTAAAGAGGATAGTTGTTCCGAATCTACGGAACTTCTCTGGACTCCTCACAGAGATTTCTCGAATCCATGAGAAGGAAATCAAGCAAAATAGAAAATAAATTCTATAAAATTTGAATTTAATTAATCAATCAAATAAATGAGTTCACAACCCTTTAAATAGGGATACCAAGCAATGGGAGAGAAATCAGAAGCAAACTATAACTAAAACTCCCTAATATTCGTAACTATAAATAGTAATTTTACTTTTTATAGTAAGTGTCCTATGTGCCTTAACCACGTTATTCTCCTAATTATTCTAAGAACTTTTCATGTTGTATACAACTCCTAAATCCCAACGGATGAAGAGTTATAATCAAACTAAAACTTATCATTTATAGTAAAAACGGAACTAAACATGGAATTTCGCCGTCGATATGATGGAATCTCGCAAATTCGGCATCGCCTTACCCCAAAATCATATATGGTATGTCGAGTAAATCATTTCGGTTTGCGAGATATGCCTGTCTTAAGGTTCTGACGGTCTTGATGACTTCTGCCTCTGATCGGGCCTTCTCTGGTCCATCTCGGACATGAAAGTGTCCACGACCCGCTTTACATCACACGACAAATCTACGAAGTCATGGTAAGCACACCCATAAAGTGAGTCACACACATACACGACTAATCTGAACTTTCTGGCAGCCTACTTTTATCATGTAAGTTTTAATCTACTTTTCGGATTTTTGGATGAGTGGGCCTATGTGGTGCATGGCATTACGTGGTATGGAATTGCATTTGGTTCATGTAAATTTCATATGACGCTTGGAAACATTGGGAAGGAAGGATTAATCCTGGTACTTTATCATCAGAGCCAATAGTAAATACTATAGAATGTCTGTATTTTGAAATCCACTATACATCTGTGGGCCAATTGATGCCTATGTTTTATATATCCATGATGTCCAACCATATGCCCATTATACGTAACATTCAAGTTGCATATATGTACAGGTTACTAGCCTCAGTTGTAAAATGTGGCCCATTGATTACAATTCCATGATATACTAAACACAAGCTTCACTTAATACAATTTGATCCCAAACATAGGTTTGGACGGGGAAAATATGATGGTATTTCCAAACATGTAATCATTGTACAATAATGGTGTTAATTCCATCTAATGCAATTCCATATCATTTAATCCTGCAGTCTAAGCAGGATGGCATAATGTGAATTACCAATCAATTATCACCTAAGAATGCATTGATTAGAGTGTATGTGAATAATTCAAATGTAAATTGCACATAAAGAGTAAAAATGTAGCAACTTCTTTGGGGTTATTCCGTCATCCATGCAAAAATATCTCACATTTTGGCCATTATAAATGGATGCGCTTCTGGATTTAGAATGTCTGCCCATTACATGAAGAATTAAGTACTGCTTCAGATGTTAACATATCTTCAGCCATATGTTACATGCCAACCTCTATTAAGTACATAAGCCACTCACATATTTATCTTGCAGTAGACAAGCATGTAGGACTTATATATATAACAGCCCTCGTATGAAGATGTTGTAGCATAATTCTTAGGGGGCAGAGGAAGCCTCTGATGGGAGAGATGGAGAGGTTTGGTGTAGATGAAGAGAGTTGTAGTAGATGGAGATGTTTGAGTATATGGATGAAGAGGTGTGGAGTATGGACGACTGTCGTGAGTTACAAGGACATCAACGAGGGAGAAGAAAGTGTATGGAGAAGATGGAGGAAGGAGAACTAGAGGGGGATAAGTGCGCGCAGTAGGAGATTATCTGTCTTTATATTGTATGTAGGAGTACTTCCTTGAGCTGGTTGAATGACCCCTGAAGCGCTGAGTATTTGGGGATTTCGCCAAATTCGTTTGATATGGTATTAGCAAAATTTGACAGTGGTTTACATTAAAAAAATTTATTTTTCGCAAACGGCTCTATTTCATAATAATGACGCTTTTACATGCATTTATTGGAGTAATTGTTAATCTTAAAAGGCCCTTAAGGATACAAATCTTGATTGAATGATTAGACAGACAAATAATAAAATATAAACCCAAAAAAACCAGTAGAAATCATTACTAGGTCATGAAGCACTGAGACCTACATAGAAATTTTATCAAGCTGGTCAACTTGGTCAACTTTGGAATTGAATCAGCTAGTTTTATTAGTTTTAGGAGTAGAATTTATTGAGAAATGAACCAAATGATCTTAGAGCACTATAAGTAATATAAGAATTTATTGAGAAATGCACCAAATGATCTTAGAGCACTATAGGTAATATAAGTTATAGTGCTCCGAATTGGACAGTCCGATACGTCAACTAAATATGACTGATCAATGATGAAATATTCAGCCTTATTTTTATTTTTTTTTAGCCATTTCCAACATTTGGATGTAAGATGGTTTGGATTGCATAACAGATGTGGTTATTAAAATCACGGGCAACATGATCACATAGGTGGATCCAATGATCTTGGCTGCAGCCTAATGGACAGTCCAGATCAATCGATTGAAATTTTTAACTGTCCCACTGCAGTGGAACATCCGCCGGGGCTGTTGTGGGGCCACATGGTACATGCATGACATCTGACCCATCCAAAATCTGTGCCCTAAAATGATGTTCACACACATACAAACATACATACAGGTGAGTTCAATCATTAGGTGGCCCCACCATAGAGATCTTGTACAGCCGTCCAAAAGCACTGATCAGGGATCAAGTGATGGGGTCCACATGGTATGTGTACAGCATCCAAGCCATCCCAAAGCTGCGGCCCACCATGATGACAGGACACCCTAAAATCATGTCAATCCAAGCACCAGGTGTGGCGAGAACCCTTTAGGATTTGGATGGTTTTTATGTGACTTTTCATTGTTCTCAGTGGTGTGGTCCATCTGATGGTTGGATCTGTCGGAATTTTATGATGCTACCCATCATAGTATCCAACACTTGTTAGCTTTCCATCGAAACATCAAAGATGGATTACTATTCAAAATCAAATCATATCTGCTTAAAAAAATAAAAAAATAAAAAAATAAAGAAGAGGAAGAAAGGAAGAGTACCCATTTGAAGTCTCTCTTTCAAGGCTTTCAGAAGCAACTCAATTTCTGTTGAACAGAGATGCACGGACGTATTAGACAAAACTCAATACTCAAAAGTGCGTTTGTTGCACCAAATATCATGATATTTCATGATTAACCAGTCTGATTCAGTGCAAAATTCATCAAATTTTATGATATTTGGTGCAGCCAAACGAGCATTAAAAAGAAAAAAAAGATACAGAAAGAAGAAATCGAATAAAAGAAAAGGGGTTAGAACTTACAAAAAAGAACTCTGATAGTGAAAATTAGCTGGAACGATGGTGATGATGATGGCTTTTATTTGTGGAACGATCGTGTCCTGAAATTTCCAGCTGGGAACAGAGCAAGTGACTCTGCTTTCAATCTTGGGGTGGGGAGCCGATTAGGTGAGACCACGGCTTAACCAAGACAGTGCGGCCCTTACCTTGGGTCTCACCTTAATGTATATATTATATATCCACGCCGTCCATACTTTTTTAATGATCATTTTAGTGTATTATCGAAAAAATTAAGCAGATCCAAATCTCAGGAGGACCATACCATAGGAAACAGAGTTTTTTTTTTAATCATTAATGGGCCAGAAAGGTTTTGGATCAAGTTGATATTTGTTTTATCCCTTAGTCCAGGTTTACGTGACTTTATCAACTTATTGGATGGAAAATAAACACTAATTAAACTTTCAGGAGAGCTCTAAGAATTTTTAATGGTAGATTGTTTAATTATCACCGTTTCGTGGAGTATGGTCCACCTGATAATAGGATCAGCTTCATTTTTTAGATCATGATCTAAACTAATGTGATAAAAGGGATGGATGGAGTGGATATAGAATAGATAGATAAAGGTGGGACTTATAGTAAGGGCTGCACCGTCTTGGGTGAGGCCGGGATCTCACCTAAACTGCGCCGTCTATTGTAGCGGCCAGATGTGGGGCCCAGTGATGCGTTCATGGAATCTAATGCGTCCATCAGATTCCTCACTTGAAAGGACCTCAGTCTCAAAAGATCAGATCTGCACTAAAACCAGCCTTTTTTGCGATTTATATAGGCCCCTAAATTCAAGTGACGGCGTTCACTCCTAGATATTTTCCTGTGATGTGATCGATCTAAGAATTGTATGTACTTCATTTTTTGGGAATTAGCCTGAAATGATATGAAAAAAGGATGGACGGAGTGGATACACAATATATATATATATATATATATATATATATATATATATATATATATATATATATATCAATTTTGCCCAATTTTCACGACTAATGGAACCTGATAATAACCCAACCTGACCGAATCCGCTCCCCGTGAAAAGACCTGGACGCGGATTGGCGAGTGACACTGCCATTAGCCAATGGCTATGGTCTGTGTTCTGTGGGTCCCACCATGATGTACTTATTTCATCCACACCGTCCATTCATTTTTTTCAGATCACTTTATTATCTGAGCCTAAAAATTAGTAGATCCAAATCTCAAGCTGACAACATCACAGGAAACAGTGTTGATTAAATGCCCACCATTATAAAATTCTTCGAGGCTACAAAAGTTTTGGATCAAACTGATATTTGTCTTTTCGCATCATCCAGGTCTGCATGACCCAATCAACAGGTTGGATTTCAAATAAAAAATATACTGGGTCCTAAAAGGTATCTAATGGTGGACATTCAATCATTATTGTTTTTGGTTCACTTGAAATTTAGATCTCCCTCACTTTTGGTACCAAGCTCTAAATGATCTAGAAAAATCAATGAACGGCTTGAAAAAAACACATGCATCATGGTGGGGCCCACAGAGCACTGACAACTACCCACTCGGGCAGTGGCACCGTCACTAGCAAACCGCGTCCAAGATCCGACACCGTCACCGTCACATGCATCATGGTGGGGCCCGTTTGGCCGGGTGGATTGGAAGGGATTGAATGGTATTAGGGTGGATGGCATGGATTTCAAGGTAATGATGGTGTTGTCAGTGGATTGTCTTAAGATCTATGGGATTGCTATACAGAGTCTGTTTGGCACGCCTGGCCAATCCTTGGATTAAACCTTCCCATCCTTTCCAATCCCTCAAACCAAACACGTCCTAGGCAAATTTGAATGGATTAGGGTGGATTGGATGGGATTTAAAGGTAATGATGGTGTTGTCAATGGATTGTCTTAAAATCCATGGGATTACTATATCCTGGAATTAGGTCACCCAGTCTGTTTGGCACCCCGGTCAATCCGGGATTTAACTTCCAATACCATCCAATCCCTTCCAATCCGCCGGGCCAAACGGGCCCTAAACGTCTCCCAGTCCAGTTCGGAACTTCACATGCATTTCCCTCTGGGGATTTCCTTGATACTCTGGCTGATTTGATAGTATATACACGTGCACCTAGAAACGGTAACTTTGGCATGCATGAAACCCACCATAGGTCGTTACCCCAAAATCAAATCGATTAGATGATCTAGACGATGATTAGATGCTTTGACCACGTTAAATTTTAGTCGTTCATTAGATGCCTACCAATCAGCTTCTTCTGTTTATTAGTCTGAGGTAAATTTTGTTGGATGGCCCATCTACAGTAGGTCCCAAAGCTTGGCCGGTCCGGGCGTAATAATTATAAGTTCATGTGCATGAACCATCACACTCTGCTAGAGTATCAGAACTTTCTCAGAGGAAATTGAATACAATGCTTGACGGTGGCATTCACAGTGGTCAATTTCTCTTTTCTTACATGACGTCTCTCTTTTGTTTTTTCTAGTATTTTTTTTTTTTTTTTAACACATGAAATTGGTTGGCCTCATCATGAGTATCACCGTGGGAAAAAAATCAGCCCCATCTGCTCATCAAGTGGGCCACCTTATAGCTAGCAATCATGTATCATATGGCCCACCTAATGGGTAGATGTGGCTGATTTTTTCACCGATGATTCTTATGGTGGGGCCAGCATATTGGGAAGGGATGGATTTAGCATTCACTTAATAAATTGGAAGCTATCTACTAGGTAGACCGCTGAGTGGTCATTCGAATGAAAAAATAAGAATCTTGATCAAATAAGCTTGTAGATGAAATCATCTCTCAAATGAAAGCTTTGAAAGTAAAGGAGTGAAATGACTTGTGGGCTTCTTGAAAGTCACACGAGTAAACAAAGGTGGCACTAGACATACATCCGCCATATATATGGCATACGGATGATACTCACAATTGAATGATCCAAATGGTCCAAAGGTTGACCATCTAAATGGGTGGTTAATAAACATTGATAAATTGCTTGTTTGTGATCCTTACATTTGTGGCCTATCTAAAGCTCAAAATTTCCTCATTTTTGCTAGATGAGCTTATTACAATGCATACATTACTGTGATTTTGTTTATTAAATGGGCGCATCACAATGCATTGGGCTTCCCTTCCCCACACTAATTTAGGACATTAAAGATCATATGTTCCTTTGAAAAATTTCAATGCATTCCAATTCCTCTATGTTACTCTAGCACATGTGTGGGCTTATGATATAGAGCGGGTTGCGGACAGTTTCATGGCCAAGATGGATCAGAAAAGGCTCGGTCGATGACAGAAGTGATCTGGACCATTGGACCTTAGATCGGGCGTATCTCACAATCCGGAATGAGTTATCTGACGTAAAATATCTGATTTTGGGGTATAACGAGCTACTTTAGCCAACCAACCCTGCTACGCCGGGTTGCGCAAGCTGGATTTGCAAAATATCCCTGAATCGACAGTCGTTTCCTTGTTTTAATTTCGTTTTTACTATAAATAGTAAGTTTTAGTTTGATTATAACTCTTCATCTGTCGGGCTTTAGGAGTTGTGTCCAACGTGAAAAGAGCTTAGAATAATTAAGAGAACGGTTTGGTGAAGCCAAATAGTACATTACTATTTTTTGGCCGAAAACCTTGCGCACTAGTAGACATCACGACCATTTATAAATAGTAAGTTTACTATTTATAGTAAGTCGCAAATTCTAGGAGTTTTAGTTATAGTTTGATTCTGATTTCTTTCCCCTTGCTTGGTACCCCTATTTAAAGGGTTGTGAACTCGTTTTTAGGCATTCATTAATCAATTTCGAATTTATTTCTATTTCTTGCTTTCTTCCCTCGTGGATTCGAGAAGTCTCTGTGAGGAGTCCAGAGAAATTCCGTGGATTTAGAATAGTTATCCTCTTGAGGAAGACAGTGCTCAACCTCATGTCCTCCCCTGCGTAAGTTTAGTATCAAAGCCAGATTTCTCCTCGGATCGATGACTTCTAACGACGGGTCGGGCAACAATCCCATGGGCAATGCTCCAGGGAATTTACCTTTAACGGCGGTAGCTTTCGAAGCAGTGTAGCGAGAGAATCGGCAAGCCATGCAAGGGCTGCAGGCTTCCATTACCGTATAGCAGATCTTTTGGTGAAAAACCTGGGGCAACTCCGTGTTCGTGGTGGTAATCCTCCACCGCCAATTACTGAAACTCGTAATCGCCCTGATCGCAGGATAGTACCAGTAATGCATTCAAGGGTCATTCCTTAAGAAGGGAGATCCAGTTAGGAGAAGATCGACAACATAATCTTCCAACACCCTAGACAAGGCGATCGAGTAGATCGGACAGATTGAGAATTCAAGATGCAAGTTGATATTCCTAA